>NW_020449119.1:1064983-1230704 GCF_003343035.1 Apteryx rowi | reverse complement strand
TAGCAGTGGCTACAGTCTGAGGCCTAAGGCTTCAGCAAATTTAGCTACTTATGCTAAGCAAGTTGTGCTAAGCAACTAATCCTAAACAGTGTAGTTCCACAATCTATATTTCATATAGATTGTTGTTCTGAAGTACCGCAAGGGCCCCCACAGTAGAGGATTGTTTTATTTGTAGAGAGTTGATCAGTCTTATTCCCATCCTCTACAATGTATGTATCATAAGAAGCAGATCCTAGGAGTATGATTTCTACATGAAGCTGAAGATGAGGCATTCATGATGATCCTTGGCTCTTAAAAGAGTCTGTGCTACAACTTTAGATATGCTTCAGGAAAGATCTGTTCCCTTAAGATTTTCTCTGATAAGATATTCTTGTAGGTCTGAACATAAGAACAGCACAACACTCAGTTACCTGGGCCCAGAGCAACCTTAAAAGAAGGGCCAAGATTAACATGCCCTTCAGCATCCCAGGCAGATGGTTCTCACGTGACCACGGCAGCCCATGCTACGGAAAAGTCACATCACCGCGTCCTCCTTTTGGTGCCATGTCCTCGGAGGTGGGGTGTACACCCCATTGCTCCAACCCAGATGGTAGATGGCTGAAATAGGACATTGGAGGCCAGAACACCATCTATGGTTTAACACAGTCTTCAAGCTGCCATGCCTCACTCACATTTACCCAGGACTGCAGCTGGATGAGTTTTAGAAACTGTTTCCTATCCAGCAATTTTCAGGAAGCCTATTTGTTAAAAGGAGATTTGATAACCTTTTTGAAACGAACAAAGATGTTTACAAGTAGAGTCCTAATATAGAATGAAATACATGGAGTAAGGGAAATTAATAAGGAATACTGTTGTAGGGGGAAAGAGTCGCCTAGATGTATGATTCTTTCTATAGAAAGCACTCAGTCAAGATGCTGTCAGAGGCTTTAAAAGCTTCAGACACATTAGTCAAAGCTATTTCAGATACCTCTGCAGTGCTTACCCTTCACAGAGAAATGAAATATAGTGTCAGGTTGAAGTATCAAAAGAAACAAGTATAGGACGGGAAAAAAAGAAAAAGAAAGAAAAGGCCGCTGAAACACCCTGAAATACTCATATTGTTCTCAATGTTTTACCCATCTGATTAATCTTCACCGGGGCAATTTTGAAGCAATATTCCTATTAGACAAGAATGTTTATAGGTTTTGTAGTTTAAAGGCTTTCAGCAGAAAGTGTTAGATGGTTCCCCAAGCAGTGCAGATATTGACCTGTACCCGTGCTTTGAACATGACAAGCAGGAAAAGTGGAATCAATTAAACACATCCTCTGACTGCCAGCATAGAGGGGAGTAGTTTTTTTGCAATCAGTCCAGAAGGAGTAGCGTGGTGGAGAAAAAGTATCAATACTCCACTTGTTCTCTCAGGGTAAAAGCCCTTTCGTACTCCCTCAGCTATTTTGTAGACTATCTTTTGAAGAAATGAGGCTCATACAGTCCTGCTAAGCATTTCAGCTGGATTCCAATTTCATCCAGTTTGACAGATGGAATAGAGTTCTCTAAGGTACTGAGTTCTCACTCTATTTTCTGAAAACAGGAGATCCTTTCAGAAAGAAATACTGAAGTGTGAGCTTGGTATTTCTTAGATATGTTGCTCTGCTCACATTCTCTTGAGCACCAGAGTAAATCAACGTTAGTATAGACTTAAGTTTACATGTTTCCTTAGTTTCTTCATTCATAGAATTATGTATTGCTTTTGAAATTAATGAGTTGTCATTGTGCTGATCTGAACGCTAAAGCAACTTTTACCAACTCCATATGTATTAAGAGGGGATTTAAATCTCGTGGTGCTACAAAGTTAAAATTTAGATGTCATCAAGAACGATGGAAGAGGTAAAAGCTATAGGCAAAAGTTTATCTCCAAAGTGTGTCTCAGATTGATGTGCTGTATTGCTGCATTCAGTCTGGGTTCAAAGGTGGCTGGGTCTCACTCCTGGATAAAGAAAAAGGCTGCAAAATTCACCAGAGATCTTGTTTATCCGCTCCATTTACACCAGTGATAAAAGGTGAAAAAGGATAATGCCCTCACTGGGCAGCATGCTACATGCGCTCTGTAGGGGTATAAACAATTACACCAAACGCAAGTTGGAGAAAATGATTCCCAAAGTACCTGTCCGTTCAGGATACACACTCTTTTCACTGCAATGGCTGTGTGTTTTCTAATAAAAGTGTTTTCTTTATGTTGGAAAGGCTGATGGACACTTAGATTTCATCTCTCCTACTTCTGCCTTCACCACAGGATGGTCAGTCTTGTCAAGCATTTACTTCTGTTTCCTAGCCTGACTTGTTGTCCCTTCCAAACAGGCTGAGAAGGTTTTATCCTGGAGCCAAACTGAAGCTAAGTGATAAACCATTCTTGCTTTGTTATTTGCTTGCCATCAAACTGGAACCGATAGTTTTTGACCAAGGGCCTGCGTCTATTAAAGCTCTTGAATGCAGAAGACTCCTGATAAGCTTGTAGCATGGGCACCACGGCGTTTGTATAATGGACAGTTAGTTCAGCTTTCCTGGCAGTTGCTTTTTTTGATATTGTGGCATGATGAATGGCAAACTGTTCATGCTATCTTTTCTCTTCTGAGGCTTTTTATGCTTAGCAATAACTGTGCACCCTATGACAGAGCTGGCTGGGACTCTTCACAAAATAATTTTTATTTGTCGGAGTAGTGTAACTTATTCAGTACCAAATCTAAATTATACAGAGTGCTTGCTTCAGTAGAGCAGAATATGGCTCTTTGTGGTCTGTGGCTGCTCCTTTGGCCAGTGAGCAGAGTTTTTTCTCCCTTCCCTGTTGTTCAATGACCATGTGGTAACTGCAACATCTAATCTGCTCGACAGTCCCAGCTGGCACTGATCCTCCTTCTCTCAGGCTGTATGCAGACTTACCTTTGGAAATGATGGGAAGTCTGTAAGTCAATTAGTGTCTGATGACACATGAGATGCAACTAGGAAGCTGACCAGACCTGAAACACCTGGATGGTTTTGCAGTTCCTCTCATTGTGCAATCTACTGTATTTACTTATTATACATAGCTGATCAAAACCTACTGGTTTCTCTTCCAAATCTGTGGTTTATGCATATCTAAAAGGAACTATTGAGATGATTCTGGCAGGAGAAAAGAGAATCACAGAAGAAAGAGAGAAAGAAAGGAAGGAAGGAAGAGAGAGAGGAAGAGAGAGAGGAAGAGAGGAATGGAGAGGAGAGGAGAGGAGAGAACATGATAGCAGATAACCAAGGAAGATGGCTTCTGCTCTGTGGAGATTACAGCATAAAGAAGTCCAGGAGAATGGGTGAATAAATCATATTTTTTTGGATATCTGGGCTGGAGCAAGAAAGAGATTTTGTAGGACTATTATTTTGTCCTTTTCCTGTGGGAATGGAAAGGCAATGGATGGGTGATGGGTAGAGCCTGACTCTTCTCCTCTGTCGCTTCTGCTGCCATGCTCAGGCAGAGGAGATAGAGGCTGCTGTTCAGCTAGCAGAGGCCTATGGTGGATGTCCTCAGAGCATGTCTTAACAGGACAGAGATGAGTCAGGAGGCACAGAAGTGGCTGTGAATAGATACAGATCCCTTTTTTGCATCTGATTAGCATGAAACATTTGAAGAATTAAGAACAAAGCCATGGGAGCTTGTAAAACTGAGATAAAATTGAACAGAAGTTTACCAAAAGCAGCACAAGACAAAATAACCCAACTAATTTAAAAGACAGAGAAAAGGTCATAGATCATATCTGTCATGCTAGGTACTAATTAAATCTCATCTGAAATTGAATATACAGTTCTAGCCACTTGTGTCTATTAAATGCTCAAGAATAATTCATTGAAATAAGATGCATAGATGGATAGGCCAATATGAATAGACTAATATGAAAATATTAACCTATGAGTAGGCGAAGATGAAAATAGAGAGAAAGAGAACTTTTCCAAGACCCAAAGACCCAAAGGCTTGGTTTAGTCTAAAAAAAATGATAGAACACACACACACACACACACAGAAATATATATATATATATATATAAACTATTAATGCAATTTGGCTTAAATTAAAAGACCAAAGCGGTATGGTCTGAAACAACCTACCAGTAAGAGTAAAGGCAACAGGAAGCTGAGCTTACCTGAAGGTGGTGGCCAGTGATTTTATAACTGAGATTCTAGGATACTTTTTTCGCAATAACAGTGGACTGAGCTCTGTGACCTAAGGACTCTCTTTCAGTCAAATCTCTTATACTCCTAAGTAGATCTGTGTCTCCAAATCACAATTTGATACTCATCAGGTCCCAAGAGTAGTGAACTTTTCTCAATATAGCAAATCTTTTTCAGATGTCTAAAGAAAGATCAAGAACCTGGAAAAAGAAAGAGTGGAAGCTAATACTGACCATTTACAAAATGGTCACAGTCAAGTTATGAATGGGAAAGAAAGAATAGAAACATTCACAGCTGATGAACATAATGAATTTCACAAGTAAATTGAAATGTGAGATTTGCTTCAAGAGAAAAATTGTGGGATTATTTTTTAAAGACATTCATGGTTTAAGTTTGCAAAGCAACTGAATGATTTAGATTAAGTCTTGTCTTCAAAGAATTATTTGAAAAACTAAGTCATGTTTGCTTTATGAGAGATCAGTTACCTAAGTCATTCAAATACTTTAAAAATAAATAATTTCTGTTGTATTCTCCTGTCTTTCAGAACACCATATATCAAAGCAGAGAAGCTGTGAATACGAGATGCCTTGAAAATTTTCTAATCCTTTGCCACCAGTAAAAATGAGTTTTCACAGTCACTTCGCCCATAGTAGTGCAGTATAGCATACAAAAAGTCGCTTACTAAGCCTACTAAATATACATATACATGTCTGAATGGTATCTTGGTTATTGATCTGTTACTTAACATGGACACCCTGGACTTTTGAGCATCAATCTTTATTTCATTAGCTGAAACGTTAACTTACCTTACCTCAGTCACCAATGGGGATGTGTAACACACAACTAAGTCGTGCATGCAGTGCTATTAAAATCAGTCTCAAAGAGCTGATTTTTGCACCTATTGACAAACATTAAGCCCAGAAAGAACCACTTAGACTGTCTACAATGAATATTCTACCGACAGTAGATTTTGCTCTGCTGGTTAAGTTATAACATTATGCCTTGATTTCATCCACCCTTGGACTCGATTGTGTTAAGCACTGTACAAGCAAAGAATAACTGACAGTTTTTGCCCTCGAGTCCCTGCAATTTTAAAATATGACCAAGAGGTGACTGGGAACTTTCAGAAATGGAACAATCTACGTGGGAGAAAATTGTCAGCTTTCATGTGTGAGACATACAATTGAATTACCTTCTCGAGTTTGAATTCACTTCGCTGGGACCAAAACAGGATGCAATCTCTAGCCGTTGAGAGAAAAGCCTCATCAGCACAATGAAATGGGAAAATAACCCTGAAAACACTGCTGAGGTAAAAGCCCTTCCACACCTGCTTATCTTTCCAAATGGCTGGGGGTGAGAAAGAACATGTTGCTAACTGTGTAATGAGGCACAGATTGAAAATTGCTTAAAAGCCTGAGCACAGCAATGGGGAGGATTTTACCCAGTGGCGCTCTGAGAAAATTAATGTAATTGCAATTTTTAGTTATTATCAACTTGGTCTCCAGGACCTCAGTAAGTGCCGTTAGACATCTGCTCTGGGACTATCCTCAGCAAGGAAAGAAGCCGCCAAGTTCTTTAAAAAGTGTAAGTAAGGGGGGAGCACACATTGTGTTTTTTTTACTTTAGGCATGCCTCACACAACATTAGGGAGATCTTTCTTTTTATAAACTTAAATATTGTTGTTGAAGTAAGTTGGTATATGCTATATACTGTAATGAGTGCTTTCCAGGTAGGATGACTAACATTTGTCCTATTCACTTTAATACTTACCTGAGCTTACGACTGCCGAATATCTTATTTAGGTGAATTTTCTAAACAACCAAAGAAAGGTGTGTTGTGAGTTAATAGAATTTGAATATTATTGCTTTCAAAATTTCACGACTGTTAGTTGCTTTACAATTCTGTAGGGATACCCTTGTATAAGAGAGAGCAAACTGAGAGACAAGGGATTTATCCAGAAAAAGAATGGAAGGATTTAAAGAAAAAGTAAATACATGACCTGGGTGGGAGAGAAGGAAGAGCTCGATGGTTATACTTGCCTAAGGACTGCAAGGTCTGAGTCCTAGGCCTTCTTTCACCTGAGATCTCCCATAGCACTAGGGGAACCCCTAAGCTCTTCCAGGGCCTGGGCAGAGGCATGCTCCATCCTCCCAGTGTAATCTGAGTTACTGCAGTCAGGGAAATACAAAACGCAGGGCAGCAAGAGGAAAACAGCCATGAAAGAGCGCTAACCCTTCGCCTACTAGAGAGGGTAATCATCTAGAATAGGAAGATCCAGGGCTTTCATCCCTGCTCCTGGATTATTTCAGATTTCTAGCCAGTGATTATCTAGCAAAAAATATGTAAAAGCAACATACGTCCTAGTAAATTAAATATACTGGAACTTTTCTCTGACATTTTGGCCACTGAGATGAGGTGGTCAATGTCCGTACTATTAAATTCCCATGCCTTCCAAAACAGAATGGCCTCATCTAATATACTTCTTGGGAATTGTCCCTTGCCAACTTGGAGCTGAAAAGTTCCTGGGAATTGTCAGGATAGTGCTAGCTGGTCCTGGCCAAAACTGGGCCAGGAACTATTTTAATAATTTAACGATATAGTAGAGCAAGTTCCAGCATCTGAGAATGTTCCTGTCACTGCCTAAGTATAATATAGACAGTCAAATGGTCCAGCAAGCAGACCTCACACTGTGTGTTTGCCCACCAGTGGCAAATATCTGCGGTAGCTCTTCTGAATCACCAAACTTCTGGGGCAATCAGATGTTACCCTGCCCAAAATGGACCTACTTCAGCAGAGGTGGCTCTGAAAGGGACCCAACCTCAACAGACCTTAGACCACCCATGGTTGTGTTGAGCAAAAGGCAGAAAACTTCCTCTGGAAACGGAGCCCTCCCATTGCAGTAGCCACATTGTAGGAAGTGCAGAGCTGGGGTGGGAGGAGGACAGGGAGGACTTTGCCCTTCAACAGAGGCTCGTTCCCTCCCCTTGTACCCTCCTCTCTGTTTGCCCACTCAAGGCAACAATGCAGGGCAACAACAAATACTTGCGCAGTGATTCTGCAGGAAACCTTGATTTACCCCTTTCTGCTCCATATCGTCTCACTTTCACCTGTTGTTAAGGCCATAGTAAGAACTAGGGCATCACACATAATCAAAGAAGCAAACTAAAACCTCTCACAGAAGTTGGCCCTCAACCTCTTGCTTCTCCTTGCTTCTCTTCCCCAGGAGACCCTACCTGGGAACCAAACACAAAGCTGCTCTTCTCTGTCTTTGGAAACACGGTGAAACAAAAGGGAGAGCCTTGAAAGGAAAAGTAAGCATGGAAAAGCAGGAAGCTACTCACGTGCAAAGCAACCCTCTTGGGCTGCTTCCCGTGCTTTTCTTTTTCTCAGTTTCCCCCTGATCAAAGAGCAGTCTCCACAGCCTGCATAATACATGAGGACGAGAGAGCTAACAGCACGCTCTGGCTCGGCGAGCTTGCACGCTTGGAGGGAGACTTTGATGTCTGCACGCTCTGAACGGCCCTAATGCTGCTCTTCCCTGTTACCCCTGCACCCCACGAACCCGCACTTAGGAACAGCCATTTCAGTCTTTTTTTTTTTTTTTTTTTCTCCTCCTTCGGACAGACTGATAAACTGCAGCATTCCCTTACTTACACTAGAAAGGTGTCTTTCTTCCCTAAAAGTAACCAC
Organism: Apteryx rowi; assembly: GCF_003343035.1. NCBI lineage: Eukaryota > Metazoa > Chordata > Aves > Apterygiformes > Apterygidae > Apteryx > Apteryx rowi. Next base: position 1,222,840 of record NW_020449119.1, on the reverse strand, counting down.
TCCTGGCTGAGGCTATCCGAGACCAAATGAAGCAAGCGGAGGAACATGGTGACAAATGAGAGGAGAAACAAAACCTGTTCGGTGACTCCGGCAGGGATGGGTAAAGACAGGGCAGTATCTGAGAAGGGAGCAGAAACATCCCCTACCACTGCATGAAGGGAAAGGATTAGCTCTCAGCACTGAAGCCATGCTTTATGGCCAGCTTCGCTGCTGCTTTGAAGCACAAGCTTGAGAAATTGAAAAGGAAACAATGATTAATCCTGCTTTTTTACAATTTAGTGATAAAGTCAAATCCACTTTGCTGTAAGTAGCTCAGCTGATTTTTAGGAGCCAGGCTATTTCCTGAGATGCAAGGCTTTGCTTATATAAAGCGATCTACACTGTTTATTGGAGCGAGGGGAGGGGAAGAGCAGGCAGTGGTGGGTGGGAGACGTTTCCATGATCCTTGCAGAGGGCTGCCTCTTTGGATTTTGTTATCGTCATTATTATCTTTTATTGTCTGTACGGTTCACAGGGTGGAGGACAGGAAAGGAAGAAGAAGTATGAGGAAGGAAGGGATGCAAGTGAACTGAACGATATACTGCATCCTATGTGTTCTCCTGTGTAAAAAAAAGAAAAAAGGAGAAAAAAAAAAAAGTCTAATGTTACCAAGAGGTCCTGAAATCCCACACAACAGGTATGATTTTTTTTAACTTCCTAATTCAGACAACATCAATATTTCTTTCAGAAAAAAAATAAATCTGATCTCACTGCCCTATATGAATGATGTAGTCTCAATTACATATACCTCATCCTGCAAAAAAAGCAGCCTCTCATTCTCTGTATGTCTGCTGTGCACACAGAGAATCATAAAAGAACCGTGCCAGTGCATTTCTAGGGCTAGCCCAATGGCAACAGCTAACTGCAAAAAATAGACAGATATAAAACCATTAAGATGGAGTATAAACACCATTAATAAGAATTGATTTTTTTTTAAATCTGGAAGCTGCTACTGATCCCTTTTGACTTGACTTGAATTAAAAACACTACATATTGCCTGCTCAAGGACCTTCTACACTCAGAAAGAAAATAAAAGGTAAAGATATAAATCATAAATCTGAAAATACTGCATTTTGTCATTTTAGCAAATGTTCTTTGTTTCAAAAAAAGAACACAAGTATTCTGCTTGTTTTCATTTCATAATTTACAGGAACCTTGGATCACAGTTTATTCTGTAAGCAGGAAGTGAAGTGTTTCAAGTTTTCCAAAGTACTGAGTGTTCGAAAAGCCTTCTCAGTGGAGTATGGAATTTCTGGAGTAACCAAACAGGACAAAAATGAAGTGAAACAATGTTTCCGAAAACAACTTCAAAACATTCGTGTTTATGGCTATCAGAGATCTGTAGTCCTAGTATCTTTGCAGGCTTATAATACTGCTAATATGAGTTTAATAGCCTTCACCAAAGCCCCTATCAATTTCCATCCTTCAAGCAAGCCTATCAGAACACTTTTTCTTCTTTTTCTTTTCTTTCTTTTTTTCCATGTGTAACTCCTCTCTGGCTAGATGTGAAGCTCAAGTGCAAAGTTCAAGTGGAGCATCTTGTACTCCAGAGAAGTGTAGCCCAGCGTAAGCCCTCTCACTGCTTTTTGGGGCCTTTATGTACAAAACACCAACTTTTCCTTCCAAAGCAAAGTAGAGGCAACAGGTTTCCCCTGATGGTCACTGCCTATCTGCGTTCCCTATGACAGACAGCTGGAGAATGCACTTTTCTGTCCACTACTTCTTTGGTCCTGTATGTCTTTTTCCCAATATTGTTTTTGTCACGGAAGCCTCTCTAAGATGGAATATTACCTTTCTACACATTGTTTTGAAGCCACTTGCCTAGCTTTTATATAAACTGGTCCTTAACAGATGCTAAGTCACATCTGAAGAAAAATAGTCAACTGCAACTCTGTAGGGAGCATATATATCATCCTAACTAACTTCAGACAATCAACAGCAGGACGTTCTCAGAGACGGTGTAGAAACAGCAATGGCTATTTATTATTTTTCTGAAAATTCTCCCTAGTGGGAGGATGAAACCAGCAGTGAAACATCACATACAAATGTGACTTTGTCATTTTTCAAGATCAAAAGAAGGCATCCTGAACTTCTGCTATGTCTTAGGAATGCAAGCTACCCCCCCCCGAGAGTGCTGTGAATGTCTGTTGTTATTACTTTTATTGCTTAGGTGGATTTATTAAATAGCCTGTTTGAGAATGAGAGCTCAATCGTATTGAATGAAGTAAACACCGTGCCTGAAAGTCTCTCATCTAAGCACATGAGCAAGGACTATGTGAGACTTACCCTGAAACTTGAGATAAGCCAACCAGAAAACACCTTAAGAAAGCAAAACAGAGCAAAGCAAAGCAAAACAGAAGACTACTAGATGATAATTTTTTCCCTTTGACAGAAAATAACGGTAAATGAATACAGAACAAAACAGAAGGAGAGAGGGAAAGGCTGGTAGGTTTTATTGGAGGCTCAGCTTGATGACAAACTTTTTTTTTTAACAAGTCAGATGCCAATGAAAAGTTGAAATTTGTCAATATATTAAGTGGGCTGGTACTGTAGATGTGATGTTTCCTGAGGGACTGAGGGAAAGCTGTTAAAAAATAGATAAKTGCAAGAAAGATGTTGACCAAGTTCAGCTTCTGTTTGTTTGTCTGTTTGTTTCTTGTCATGGGCTACAGAGTTCTCACATAATTAAAATAAATGAGTGAATATTGCAGAGAAACACTTGCTAAAGAAAAACTTAAAAGAAGGAGCTCTGGAAATCAGTTTATACAAAGGATGCTCCTTAATTCTTACCTTCCACTGAAGATCTGTCAAGAGAAATCTTGACGGATGAAGGAGAAAGACAGAATGAAATAATAAAGGTAATTAAATTAATTAGGGAAGCTCAAGTGGGACCTTCAGGGATAGGTCAGAGCAGTCCTGCTGAGAAGCAGACATTCAGAGAAAAGTAGGAGATATCTTCTTTTTTGTCTCCTCCTTTTCTTCACTTTTGCTTTCTGCCTTTCATCCTCCTTTGCCCATATGTACCCTGCTGTTCAAAGTGTGTTGATAGACCCTGTCATTGTCTAACAAGAGACATTACTTAACTGCAAGTTGGGCCTGGCTTAATGTCCAGTCCCATCAACAGGAGTTTGTCCAGGAGCTTGTACTACTCTTTCTGTTAAACCATAATGTCATTATTTTAACACTGTGACACTTCTGTTCTACCTGAGTTSTCCCATGATACCTCTCCCACTTAATTAGAACATAACACTGCAGAGTGGCCAGAGCAGAGGACACCAGGTCAAGAAGTCCTGGTTTCAGACATTAGTCCATTCCCTCATGGTTAGTGGCCTATATTAATTTGGAGAAGCCAGTTTTCTCACACAGTGAGATGCACATTACACCTCTGTTTAACAGTCTATTGGATACAGGACAGGTAAGCTCTTCCTTGTCCTGGCAAAAAAGAAATTTTCTCCCAGTTACACACAAAAACAGAATCATGAATTTGGCAAGAAGCATGTGCTAAGACCAGTGTCCTAATCCCTGGTCAGTTAGGTCCTAGTATCTTCTTTTAAAAGGAAAAAAAAATGTAATTCATGTAAGAAGGACTGTATACTGCATCAAAATGCATTTTCACTGTAAAATATTCTTTCAGGTAGGTGTCAGTTCTGTGAAATGTCAAAGTTTTTTGTCTTTTTTCTTTTTTGCTGCTACAAGGCTTTTAAATATTATCACAGTAAAATTGCTGTTTAATTGACATTCTCTTTACTGTCACTCAGACAAACAGAAGGATTAAAACATCAATTAAATGGTGATTATGACACTGTGCTATTTTGCAGAATCTGAAATTAAATGTTTAAGAATAAACTTTTATGAGAGAAGCAGTTGAGGAATTGCTTGAGGAAGTGAGTCCTGAGTTTAATATCTGAAAATCCTTTTTTTTTAAATTATGCTTTATATTTATTTTATGAAGAAAATGAGAGTGCCTTTTCTTACATTTTTTAGAGTATATGTGTGCCTATAAAACATGGAGTATTAATAGAACAAGGACAAGACTCAGAAAAACCTAGGTTTTCCTCTAAACCAACTATCTAGATCCAGGGTCTAGCGCGTCATTTGCCTGCAAGACATAGCTGCTCATCTTTGCAACTCAAGTAACTGCCAGAGAGCTAAGCATAGCTGGTGGGAACAGYGAAGATGCACGAATGATTTTCCCAAGGCTCTCTGAGGGGAAGGAAATTCTCTGACCACTCCTCATGTCCATTTCCTGCACCCACATTTGGAAACGAGGGCCAAGCTGATTAACTCTTAGCTGTGAACCCGAGTGGAGGCAACCTTCAGCGCCCATATTAAGAGATCCGAGTGCTGCCCTTTGCCAGGGTTGCAGACACACATCTCTCYATTATTACCTGTTGGCTACCTCGGGTGGCTCCTTGCTCAGCAGGCTGGTATGTGTAGCCATAACCGAACAGCTAAGTATGATGCCCTGCAAGACTGTCTGGCATGAAAACATAATGGATGCAAACCAGCATGGGAAGAAGGTGGGTGTTCACAAAGATGAAACGTCTCTGATGATCAGCCAAAGATTCAGACTGGAAGCACGTTTTGAGGAATGGCACAACACATTCCTGAGATGGCCAGTTTGTGGTCATGAGTATGTTTCTAACATTCACATATAATTCAGTGTTTAGCCTATTCTAAGACAGCTTTGTGACTAGTTGAAAAAGGGTACTAGGACCATTACAGTTCAAAAATATATATATTTTACTCACTATGGGTAAATCTATGCTTTCATATTCAATGTCAATCCRAAAGAGATGTGGTCACTCCAATGCTGGGACACGGAAGTCCCAGCTGATGCAGAATGATCTTCATGGAGTTATCACAGAATTATAAGCCTGGAGGTGTCTCCAGGTCCTTRGACTACTCACAGCCCAAAACTGGGCCAACTATACCTAAGTTTGATGTTTGTACAGACTAATTTTAACATCATCTCATGACTGGAGTCTCCATCTCCTCCCCTCTCCAGCAGTCCAGTAATAAAAATAAGAGTAAGTTCATTAGGATAAACTCTAATATCATACATTTTGGTTATAGTAAGACAAACTTCTACCGTTTGCTGAGATTTCACAGAAGGGACAACTAAATGGAAATTATCATATATGTATTGGCTGATGATAGGATGAGTATGAACTGCCAATGTGTTATAGTGATGAAAAAGGCAAGTGCTTGGATAAATCAAGAGGGGTAATTCTGTAGAGGTGAACAGATATTAATGCTATTGTTCAAGGCCTCAAGAAAACTTCCTCTGGAATAGTGTACTATAATCAGCTCAAGAGAGATCATCTGAAACTGAAACAATGTGTATATAAATTCCTCGGATAGTAATGAAAATGGAGAACTTGACTGTTTAGCCTAGGAAAATAAAGGCTGAAAGAATGTTGAATCGTTATCTGCATATGGCAGGGAGAGAGGAGAAATACTGGAGGCAATGGACAATGTCAGCTGAAGACATTAATTGGGCAGGAATACATTTATTTTGGAACTTAGGAGAATTTCCCTAAGCAACAGTGCAGTGAGGTTCTTGAAACAGTTATCCTAGAGGTGAGGAGAAAATAATGAACGATTTTAGGATGATGTGTGATAAAYTGGTATTAGGAAAAGTATGAAATGACTGAAATAATAGAACTCAGTGACCCATGATGCCCTTTCCTGTCCTTTATTAGGCTTCTTAGTCTAAGCACAGGTTTGTCTTTCTGAGTTGTGTGTGGATGCTTTTGTGATTATGCACAGCTTCAAAGATCCACATTTTCCAAGGAGATGGCTAACTTCAGGTGTTTGAAATTTAGGTGTTTAGTTTGCCAGGCTGAAGAAGATTTGCTGATGCAAGGCAGGCTCTTCAGAAAACTGAGACACTAGGAATCATCTGCCACTTCCAAAACTTGTCATTAATAATCTTAAGAGCCAAAAATGGTGTGGAATGGTAACTCTGAGGGAGCTTCAAGGGATGTACCAAAAAGTCTGAGCAATGGCTGCCTGCTATGGGGAATGATCCAACCATACATTAAACTGTTTCATCACGGTTGCCTGTCATCATTTGATGAAACTAATCAGAAATTTCTATTTAATGAAACTGAAGTTTCAATTTTTCAACACTTTTATCAGGAAACCTGTGACAAATCAGCATCTCACCGAGCAGCTGGTACCAATGATAACATGAGGATCCAGTTCTACCTGTGATCTTCAGAACATATGAAGTCAGCTTGAAAGTGATGCTCCTTTTCTGCAACAATATTATTTAGGCTGTTGAAGTCTTTGAAAATTAGGGAAAACTTTCTCCTCACCTTGCCCCATCACTTCCACATCATTACAGATCATATGTTTCACTGGATCCCAGAGGTATTGATCTAGTTCAGCAAACTCCAGTTTACTGCAGAGTATACTTATTGTGAATTCCTTCTATTTTTTTTTCCTCTTGCTCTGCAAAATGCAATTCTCATTTTGTGAAAGTTTCTGTAATGAAACCTCTTTGCTCCACTGCTTATTTGTATTATCATGTTTGTCTGTGTGGGTGTCTACATCTGCCATCTCTTAGCTGGTATCGGTTAGAGGTAACCAAACCTCCTGGTCTTCAGGACCCAGAGATACTCCTCCTCTCCCAGACCTCTAAATGTGAGGCTGACGCAATTTTGTGTCCCCTGTTCCAGACAGCAGCGAGGTTGAACATGCATTCCCAATAGATGCACACTACAAAATATACAACACACATGGAAGGCCACTCAGACCAATGCAGACAGAGGTCACACACCCACCAAAACACAGACAGCATCTCACAAACATGAGCAGCGCAGATGACCTGCTCCTGCTTCTTGCCTCCAGCTGACTTAGATTGAGGGTCGCTATTGGAATATACACACGCAGTGTGGGTCTCCCCAGCAGCTGGCCGTGGACATTCAGGGTGCCCAGTATGCAGCCTCCAAACCCCGATCTCCTCCAGTTGCTGGCACCAGACCTGCAAGCCCCCAAGTTTCATAGTCCCACTCCAGCTGCTGGCACTCAGACCTCTTGTCCTGCTCTCTGGCTAGTCCAGCTTGAAGCTTTCCAGTGTTGACACACGCACAGTTGTGCCCTCAGGATAGAGAGGGCACACACACAGAAGATAGATAGTTAGACATAAAATTTAATGAGGGTATAGGGTAGACTGTGCTGGCCACGCACAGGGCTTAGTCAGACAAGTGTACTGACCAGAAATGTGAACACGCAACCGACTGCTTTTATCCCCTTTTCTTTCTATTTTCCCATACTTGTTCCACCACAATCCACCTTTCCCTGCCCTTGGTCCTTCCTCTAAAAACCCCATAATAAGCTTCATACATCCCCATATTGTCCTTAAAACATTCTATAATAAGTTCTATATATTCCCCAAATGCGCTTCTCCTTGCATCCCATAATAAGTCTTATACCCTTTTAGGCAATAACCTTTTCAGTGTGCATATCCCTCTGGGGAGACATTGTCTTTGGTTGACTCATCCTGGTGGTTTTACACCAGTGTCAGTGGTCAAAATCTTCTCTTTTGACAATTTGAGGAGCAGCTGATTCAGTGCTCTGATCTTCCCCGATGAGGTTTTCAGTGATTAGGTTATTAGGGTTCCTCCACATATCATTATTCAGGTGATTCTTGCCAGGTCTTTGTGTTTAATTTGCTTATCCTTTAGTCAGATAACCTAACAAGATCACTGCAAGCTTTTGAAGAAAGCGTGTCCTGCGTGCCTATACAGTTGCCAGCCCAGGCTTAGACCTGGTCCATGCCCGAGGCTTGGGTCCACTGTAGCATGGGTACTATTTAATTATTGTTACCAAACTGTACTTCTGGCCGTGCCACTGGCTTGCTGCACGGTCCTAAACAACTTCCTAAAACAAGTCAATCTGGTGTCTGCTAATGGACTGATAAGATGTGACCACAAATGCATGCATTTATCAAAATGGAGAATGAAGTGGTTCAGTTTCTAATCCATTGCTAATATGTAAACAGTATTATTAATACAAATTTCTCAGATTTTGAAGACTTCAGCACTGGTCTTTCATTGCTGTTTCCTCTACATTAACATCTCGGCAGCTTTCTGGATTTCAGGCTTACATTGTGCTCCTGTACTATTTCTGTGCTATGCAACAACAAGTCAGTTGCTGCTTCCCCAGAATTTTGCATCAACTTCTGTTTAGATTTGATAAACACTCTCCACGTAACAGGTACTTTGTGTATGGCATGAGTGATTGGAGGAATGGTAATTTTTGTGTGGCTGGAACAAAACAGGAATGTGTTCTGAGATGCAGATATGATCATGAAGAGATGGTGTTTGCATGCTCTTCCGTGTTTTCACCCCATCCACACTGTGCCTGAAAACTGACAAAAAAAAAAAAAAAAAAGTTGTTTGGAAGCCTGTTACTCAAATTTCTTTAAATGGAAACACTGCCACAGACTTGTTAAGCTTCCCTGTAAAGTAATGATGTGCCTTAGGCTAGGGTGGCTTTAGTCAATGGCTTTCATGTCCTAAAAGTCTAGGGAGAAGCTGCAATTCTCAGAACCTCAGAGTCCGAGACAGGGGAAGGACAAACAGTTGGTGGGGGAAGAAGATCCTGAAGAAGGCTCAGGAGGAGAGCAGGAAGACTTAGGATGCCTGCAGGGATTTCAGTGACACAAATAAATGAGTCAGAGATGTTGCTACAGCAGAATCTCCCTGAGGGAACAGTCATCCCTGAGAAACTTGAAAGGGATGAGTGTTGTTCCCCCCCCCCCCAACTTGCCAACACAATTCGTATGCTAGGTATTATGTTTCCATAGCAACACAAACTTATTTAGTGAAAGAGTTTGCAGGAAAGGAGGTTAAGGGCTCCAACTCACCGAGTACATTGACGTGGATAACTGAGTGAGCTGTCCAATATCTACTGCATGAGGATCAACACATCTGATAAACAAGAATGGAAGAGCCAAACTTCTTTCTTGAGATCCTCCAGGTGATGTCTAGGATTTCCCAGGGTAGTTGGTCATCACCTAGTGTTTATCGTTTAGACCAGCGCAGGACCCTACGATGTCAGTCTTGCTGGCATGAAGTATTACACACTGTGCCAAGCAGTAAAGGGGGAACAAACCCTCCTTAAGGGCTTCGACTAACTGTAAGCAGAAGTAGTACCACCGCTCTGTGGGCTGTAACTGGAGCCCAGATTTAGCCAAACCTTTCATATAGTCACACCCACCCCAGCATACTTGAGAATTTAAGGAAATACTTACCTAAATTAACATTTGCCATTGAAAAGGGAATTAAATATCGTGCTTGCCTGAGCATAAATGTTAAATCGTAACCATTTCTGATTGTTATGTCACAGCCAATGTCCCCATAATGCTATACAAAGGCTTTAGGTCAGCAAGATTTCTGCCTGCCTTCTGCTCATGGTGGTCATGCTTCTGATCAAAGCAGCAGAGAGGCGCTGGTGTATGAAACCATCCCTGAATCCATATATATGAGTTCTATATTTCTCTTGTATTTTTTTCTCCTTCTTCTCAAAAAAAAAAAAGGAAGTTTTAAAAAAAATCACTATTTTTCCATGTTTTTAAAGGCTGTGAGTGATTGTGAAGAAAGAAAGATTCACGAAAGTTATACTTCAATTTCTCTGTGACAGAAAGGGAATCTGCCTGGACAATGGTTTGACCTCAGATCTTATTTATTTTAGAAAGAAAGGACCCCTAGAGAGATATTTGTTATCTTTGCTGCCACTGATACTTGGTAAAGTCGTTAAAATAACATGCAGAGAAATTCATACTCAGTCTGATTTCAGTGGGGTAGTATGAATGAGTAGGAATCATGTGGAGAATGCAAAGGATTAATGAGAAAATCTTGGTTTAGACAAACAAAAAACGTTTTTTTTTTTTCCTATAGTAACTGTCCAACCTGCCCTTTTCATGTCTGCTCAACCTTTCTTCATATTTATTCATGCTGAATACAGACCAAAAGACTTGCTGTTCCATATATTGGGTAACACATGACCAGTTTTTATCCGGTTCCCACTCAGCTGATGCCCTTGACTTTAAAACCATGATCATGCTTGTCATGAAGAGGACTATTCAAGTGTATCCTCGCGTGACTGGTGGAACTGGGGAGCTGGCAAGCTTGGACCCCTTAAACTGACACAGAACATTTGCTTATCACGGATTTCTTCAGTTCTTTTCCTTTGGAATGACATATTTTGCTTGCTTTCTCTTCTCTTTCTTAGTGGCAACTTACTTTTTCCCTAAGGGTATTTTCCAGGCTACAGTAAGGGAACGTGGGCACTAATCAGAGCAGGTGTCCTTTCCTGGGGATTTGTGTCTGAAGATGCGGAAGGAAAGAGCAGAGTGAGAGAGACACATAGCACTGGCTGGGTCTTTGATTACCTTCCCTTTCTTATTTTTCACTGGGTCCTGCTTCCTTTCCACTGACTCACTGAGTTTTCAGCAGCTTGATTTTCCTTTCTAAATGAATTATAATGAATGCTGGATCTTTTAGTAACAACTGGCCCAATTCTGTCTGCAGCATGAGTCTAATGTTGTAATTGCTTTAATGGTGTCCTTTTCCTTGTTCACAGTATGCTCTTTTCTTAGCTTTAAATCAAAAACGCTCTCTGGAATCCCTTTCTTCTTTAAATTTACGTATTCATCTCTCTCTCTGACTTGGCCAGATAATTACAATTCCTCCCTTCTCTGTTACTGGATKGGAGAAACTGGTTTGCTAATTCTGAGGAGCTTCCCATCCACCTACACAATTTTAGCTCAGCAAGGGATGTGTTGGAGTGTATTACCATCATCTCAGTACTCCTCACACCTTCTTGTGGATGCGTGTCTACCCTGCTATCTCTGTTTTAGCTGTCCATCATGGACACTTTATGACCCCTCCCTTCTAAAAGGMGTATGCAAGTTCATCCTTGTGGAGTCCTCTAATATGACCATAATTAACCTGTGATGCCTTAATTATATTCCCATTTGCTATGAATTTCGTGGTGACTTCAATGGGAACAGACTATGCCCTGAACACCCAATTCCATTGAAATCAATGGGTCAGGGGGAAATCCCCTGGGATTTAATGCAGACAGAATGCCACTCTTGAGAATTTTTTTTTTCTGTTACATGAAATTTGAGTTCAATTTCTCTGTATCAACAGGTTTGTTTAGGAAGCGACTCGCTCTCTGCAATCTTTTTCTTTCCCATTTTCCTTCTCTCCTTCTCTGTCTTTTGTCACGTACAACCTGAGGACTTATGGAATAAAGAGTGTCCTTTGCCAACCCAGCAAACTGTCCTAGGAGAGATGTGTRGGTCTGAATTTAATGGTGTCACTGTATATGCATATATGTACATACACTGCACAGTACATAGCAAACTGCTTTTGAAGGGAAGACTGGAAAAAAATGTAAAGGTGTGACAAAAGTAAAAATGAGAAAAATGACAAAATGACAGAAATGACAAAAGTCAAATGACAAAAGTAAATTTCTGATTTGGGTTTACCCAGATATTTTGCAGATATTTTGGTTTGAAAACATCACTGATCTTAAATGGGGGGAAAAATACCTCGCTATCACTGAGAAAAAGGCTCAGGCCTTTTTTTTTATACTCTTGATCTGTGTCAATTCATGCCAATGACTAACATCATGTTCTGCATAACTATTTCCAAACTTCTGGAAAAAAAGTCAAATTAAGGAGGGTTGAACCACTACTTGACTGTAATTCAGTCTGACTTTACCACTGAAAATGTGGATGAGAGGTTTATAAAAAAGTCAAACATTCTGAACTGATTAAGTGTAAAGAAATTGTAATATTTGTAGTACTTGCTAGTTCTGGGCTGAAGGTGTTTGCTATAAACACAGAAAGGAGTAGAACAAATGAGAGAAGTTATTGATGATCTGAATATATAGAATTTATTTATGCAGCTCAATGCAGTCTGAATATATCAGAGATTCTTTCAAGTTGATCTCTATTTTTTTTCAAAGAATAAGCAAAATTATAAGTTTTGTAACTGTAACGCCACATACAATCTTAATGAGCTCAAATGAAAGCACCAACCTTTTAAAATGTGTTCTCCTGTGAATAGCTGGGAATGTGACAAATCCATTGCTAATTAGACAAACAAAATTAATCTGAAATGGCTCCAAAGAGGTTTTATTTTCAAAAATGGATTTGATGATCCAAACATACTGCATTATTAAAAGGACCATTATTGTTCCAGTCTTAAAAACGGGTTCTGTGTTTACTCAGGTTTTTACTTATTTACAGTCCCACTTTCTTTTCTTTCCTTTTTCCCTTTTTTAAATTCATGCTTGCACAATCAATGGGAAAACATGAGTCACGGCACTCTGATATCTTTGTGCATGTGTTGTATACACCTCTCACCCTCCATAAAGCATAAAAGACTAGTAAAGATGTGAATTAAAGATCATTTTCCTTAATTCCACTGTATGGAGCCTTCTGCTTTAAATTTTGGGCTCTCAGATACAGTCTTGGCTGCTGGATGCTCGCACAGAGTGGGATTCTTCTCACCTAACTTTATTCACTTAAAACTGTGGGGTTTAGTGTAAACTGGTGTAGGATTCATCTTATGCAGTGTGGCATGTTTATAGTGCAGGCATCTCCATCTGAGCGAGGAACTGATGTTGCTAGTACAGTTAACAAAGATGTATTTAATGCAATCAATCAGTGGAGTTTAGGAGGTGACTTATCTGTCGAGGGGTAGGTCCCTAAACTCTACTGACTTCATTGACTAAAAATGGAGCATGATGTGACTTGAGCACATGTAGATACCGGTGTATGTGTTCATTCAGATGACTCCAGCTAATTGTCTAAGGTTCCTCAACAGCCCATAAGAGATAAAGAGAGATGGTCCTCCAGGGAGTGAATCAGCTCATCCTAAGACTGATACTGAAAACAGATCAGGTGAGTCACCCTCTTAAATTACTAACTTAGATGGATATCTCTTAAGTGTTGATGAATGTGGTGGGTAAAATGCCACCCCTCAGAACCCAACAGCCCTTCTGTGAAAAAGGGCACTTTTTTTTTTCCCATCAGCCCATGACAGCGTGACTTGTATGCAGAGCAAGCGAAAATGGCTGCTAGTAAACTCTGAGGACAAGAGAGAGTCCTTGTCCAGATATGTGAATGCTAAACCCATGACCCTCCCGAAGGAGAATAAGGTAACCTCCGACACTGGCCCTGYCTGCCTTACTCTCTGAAAGGCTTGATGGATGTAAATTGGCAGCGGCAGGATCCCGGTTGGGATAGGAGCGGGAATGCCTGTGTTTGAGGTCCTGACATCCATGCTGTTCTAGTGCCTACTCGCTCTGACTGCATGGTTTCACTTCCCCTCCTTCTTGGAGCCTATGGGGGAATACTATATGTATAGGAGTGTGCAGAGAGATCACGTTCAGCCCCTTACTTTTTCCTGGATACCAAATGAACAAGCACAGTGTAATGAGATCTCATAAGAACAGGTGGAGAAGTGAGAAAGTGTTGAATTCTTCATAGAAATCTATGAAGACAAAGGAACTTATGACCATAAGGTCAAAAAGATAGAGAAAGCAGAAATTCTTTGGTCAATATAAATATCAATAAGCGCGAGCATAGGTATACAGGAGTCAAGTGCTCTGTGTTTCAGAGCTCTGTCGATGTTTCACACCCACTGCTCAAAATACAAGTGTTATCTCGTTCAGCTCCATGACAGCGCATTCCTCTTCTGAAACCTGACACGAGTACTTTGAGAAAGGCAGTGCATAACAGTTACCGAACACAGGCATTATACTCAGGGATAAGAACAATATATATCACAGTTCCAGAGCTGACATGCTTAGAGGCATTTGCCTATTCACCTCTTAATCTCTCTTTCTGGGGATCTGTCTGAGGAGCAAACAGAAGGTGGCATCCCATCAAAAAACCCTTGATGCATATAAACCTATGTCCCCAGACTCTGTAACCTAGATAAACCCCCAGATCTCCTCAGATACTGGACTTGCTACTGATCTCGACAAAATAGATAGGAATCTGGGACTGGAACTAGCAGGAGAGGGAGGGGGAGGTTGGATTCTGGTTTTGAATTTAGACACTAAATTAGGCAGTTTTAAAGCACAGAAAATCAACTATAAAATCTGCAGGAAAGACAGCCAGACATTTGTCTTTGTATGTCTATGCACCAGGGGCAGATGCAGTGCTGTTGCAAAGTGGGAGGGGGAAAAAAGAGGAAATCTGTGTGTTGCTGCATGGCCTTGGTCAGAACTCAAAGCACTACAATAGCTCCTGATGCCGTGATCCTCTCCGAAGCCCAAGGCCTGCAGATTTTCACCTGGTCCAGATAAGGACCCTGCAAAGACCAAGTCAGGTAACCTATATCCAAATGCTGTGGGAAATCTGGATCTGCAAACTTCCCAGAGCTCTGAACAGAAGCATGGGTTCTCTGATCTCCATTCTGAAATGGCAAAATAAATCCTGCCTGAGGTTTCCATGCCAAGGCAGGTCAGTCAGTTTATAATTGGCTCTAATTGGCACCGTGACATTCTTTACCTGCAGGCAAACGGCACTCAGAARAGTGTAAAACTCTTCCCTGATTCTGAAAAGCGTCAGAGCTTCCAAACTAATCCTTACATCCAGTAACACCACTGATCAGGGTAATTTTCCAAACCTATTCTGTAATAAATTACTTACATTGGGGTGCATGAAGGTTCTTCTGCAGGTTCTTTAGAGGCTGCCGGACTGTGCTTACATAATATACATTATTCCCTTCCTGAATCATGCAAAGAACGGTTAGCCCCTGCAGCTCCCTTCTCACAGTAGCCACGTGCTATTTCTTAGACAAGTCTTTCAGGCAGAGTCTCCCATGAGTGCATTTACTTTCTGCAGTCCTGGGCAACAAATGGTGAGGGGAGAGACAGAAAGCAAGTCCCTGGACATATTTCTCTAGGCTTTCTTTGATCATATCCTACTTTTTCAACTTGAGTTCAGGCTAGATGCTGTAGCTATTTTAAGATTTAAAGAAAACAATGCTGCAAAAAATAATGGGAAAGGAAAACGATATTAGGAGCACAAAGTGACTTTTTAGGTCATAAAGTTCAGTCCTCAAACTCACAGGCAACAATGCAATTAATGTTTGGTCCACGGAACACATACTTTAAACCCCGGGGCAGAAAATGCTTTCAAATAGCCTACATGAAACTTAAATTTTATAGTGAAATACCAAAATCTCCAAGTATGATGTGTTAGAGGAAGAAACTGTGAGAGATGCCGGGCATTGCCAATATATTGAGTTCCCGCAAACTCAAGCAATGACTTAGGTAAAAATAAACACGACTGATTCTAGAAACAGACCATAATATGCAGAATTGCAGAGCTTCATCCCACAGATTCCTTTCTGCCCCTAAACTGAAAATCATTTCAGCTGTTGAGTGTACATTCAAGAAATGCCAGCCAGACTCTGGAGGAATTTCAGGACCACTGCACTCCTACCACCCTGGCCAAATTCCAAGGCGTCGGAGAAAAGCAAACAAACAAACAAAAGCAATCATTAAAAACAGAATAAAGGATGAACAGGGAAAAGGAAAGAGGCCGATTTTTTTACCCAGCTCTTGGAAGTGGTTAGGGGAAGCTCCACAACATGAGGTACAGAATAATCAGAAGCCAAGCAAACAGCAATCCGGTCTCCTTTGAAACCTCTGACACCAGCGTACTGGTACAAATCCCTACAGACCTTCTT
This sequence comes from Apteryx rowi, assembly GCF_003343035.1. Classification (NCBI taxonomy): domain Eukaryota; kingdom Metazoa; phylum Chordata; class Aves; order Apterygiformes; family Apterygidae; genus Apteryx; species Apteryx rowi. The sequence goes on along the minus strand of NW_020449119.1, from coordinate 1,207,067 downwards.
TCAATACCTGCTTTTCCTCTCTTTTATTCAGGAAAGTAAGAACACTTTTGTATCCCATTTAATTTCCTCAGCTATAAGAAAGTATAAAAACGTGCCATCCACCACACTCCTTCAGCAGCTGGAATGAATGATTAGCTTGGAGTTTGGCTTCATAACAGTGCTTTGTCCTCTTGTTAAAATAAATCACAGAAGGTGTTGCCATGGCATGCTCAAGGCTCGAAAAGAAGTACACCAGCAGTCATTTATATATTAAGGGAGAGACACGAAGGCAAAATCTGAATGGCTCATGGAGAGAGCATGGAAAAGGAGGCTGGCAGTGAGAGTGGGAATAAACTTTCACTGTACCTGCTCTTGGATGTTCAAATTCTTGTGCGGTAAACATTCCTGTGACTTTAGATATGTTTGGTTATGTCACTGTGGTGAAACGTTTCAAATGATCATGCTTATAGATGACTGTCATTAGGGATTGTTGTGTGATTTTTTTTTTTCCATTTAGAAATAAATGAATGTAATGAAGCCGCTGGGAATTAGGTTGCTAAATTTTGAAGCTTCAACAGATTGTACGTATGTATATGTATGTGCATACACACACACACACACACACACACACACACACACACTATATATATATATATATATGCTACTGGGGATATAGAGCTATATATACACAAATATGCATGTATGGATGTGGAATATAGATTCATATATGTACCTGGTGTATGCAATAACATCACAAGACCAGATTTGCTCCTTTTTCCTGCTGCTGCAGGTGCTAAGACTCGATACCTAAAATCACACATGGTTCTCCATGGGGTTTGATTTTTTCCAAGCTCTGGACACTTACTCCTGACCCACTGCTCCCATCCCCATCAGGAGCGTGTGCGGCCTCTGCCTGCCTGCGGGACAGGTGACACTAATGCTGCAGAGGGAATATTAAATATTATAAAAGGTGTTCAATTCCTAGGGAAGACCCTGACCATTGCAGCTCTGCCTGGTGACTCAGAAGCCCGTGTGCCCCTTACATCACTAGATGGCACTCTTAACTCAAAATCATGGCATGCTCTTCCAGGAGCCTCCCTCCGAGCCTCGAGTGGGTTGTGCAGCAGAGCAGCAAGCTAATGCTAGACAGACACACAAAAGAAACAGCGGAGGGGCTCTTTGCGGAGGGGAGAAGGGGACAGAGCGGAGGGCATTGACAAAATAATCTGCATTTTTCATATCGCCAGGTTTTGAAACAGGTGCTCTTCCGAAAAGGCCCAGGACTGTTACAAGCACAGCAGAAAAAAAGCCCCGGGCTAATTTGGCTCCGATCTGGGCTCTGATCACAGGAAAGGTCTGAGTCGAATCTCCAGTCCTAGGTGGGCTGGCTCAGTTCTCCGATCGTGCCCGAGAGCCCGCGGAGTGTTTGTGCCTGCGGCAGAAGGATAAACAGAACATAAGTTGTCTCATTAAATTGTTATTGTCCTTAAAGCCGGGAAGCCTGGGGGATCAGCCCTGGGTCGTTTCCTCTATAATAATGAGGAAAAAAAAAAAGTGCATGTTGAGAAAATCAGAGTTAATTAAATTATGAACTGGAAGAAACAGCAGTTTCCCATCTTTAGTGGGCAGATATTACCTGACTCTTTTGGTCAGTTAGGCGGAGAAATTAAGTGCTGGCCATTGCAGGATCCTTGACAGTTTGGGTTAAAAAGCAAGGGGATGTATCAATCTGTGCAGGCGATTACATGTGCCGCTGGGCTCCCTCCAGCTGACTGTGCTTCCTCTCTGCCTGTGTAAGCCATGTTCGGTCTTTCCATGCCAGCTCCGTAGGGCTGGATGGGCTGCTCGAGGTGCACAGAAAGTGAGCTGGGAGCAGTGGAAAACGATGCTTTCCCACGGGATCCTGGCATGTGCTGGTGCCACTGGGCCGTCATGGGGCTGGAGGGGTGTTGCTATTCCTTGGGCAGTATCACCAAACTGGTGGCATCAAAGTGACTTTCAAGGACTCTGCTTCCAGCTCAGCTTTGCTCTTTCTCTCCGTTGTTTCCTTTTCTGTGGCAGAAGTGGTCTATTTTGCCTCATCTCTTCATCTTTTTTAATGGTGGTGGTGGTGGCATTGGTGGTGGGAACTCAGCTTGGCCTGTGTTTCTGGGTAGCCTTGGGTCGAGTTGAATGCTCAGTGCTGTCTCCTAGACAGATAACAGTATCAGGAACATTTTCTCTTTTCTTGTCACTGCCACAAACCAGTAAAATTGTGTCAGAAATTATAGATGGGTTAGTATGTTGAGCTGTTCTAAGTATCTCTGGCATCCTCTGAAGTCTTCGGGCTGGTTGACTCAATACGTTTGGACACTGAAGTCAGAGCAAAGGTGAAATCCCTTCTCCAAGATTCAGCACAAGGGAATGAACTTGGGCACTTCAGAGGTTCAGGTACCCTAGCTCCTAACTGAATTCATGATCCTGAATGAGGTGCTTGGACTCCCTGTAAGGTGAAGATGAAGAGGTAGGAACATAGAAATGGGACCTGCAGAAGACAGTATCCTGAACAGAGTTACAAAAGCCAAGTGCTGAGAAAGCAGCTGGAAGTACCATTACATCAAGGGCTTGGGACTTGGGAAGCTCTGGGCTTCAAGGACTCATCTCTCCCTTCTCAGGAGTCACTGAATTTGGCAGTTCAATGACTGAAGTCCTTTTACAAAGTACAAGGATGGTTCAGTTCTTGCAGCTGTAGCTTTTGTGGGAGAAGAGGGCAAAGTGGGAGTCTCTCTTCTGCTTAGAGCACTTATCTAGAACGGGGAGAAATTGTAACTCTCTCCTTTCTCTTTTTAACAGATATGGGGTACCAGTAATGCCATGGTATCTCAGCGCCATCTGAGGGAGAGGCCTTTGCTGTGTGCGACTTACCTCGTAAAAGAGGGGATGAAGATTCAATTGCTATTTAAATATTTTAATACAAAGTAGAACAGCTTCAATGAAACAACTGTTCCCCCACCACCATCCCAAGAGTACTTGGTTGCCTGATGATTAAGGCTTAATCTTAGGAGATTAAAGATGGGATATTGAAGTACATTGAGTCCTTCTCCATCCAAAATACAATAATGCCAGGGTGAAGAAAACTGTGTGATAGCAAATTTCTCATGGACAGAATGGTAAAGGCAGAATGGTAAAGGCATTATAGGAAGGTTTTTGTTTGTTTGTTTTTTTCTTTTTTTTTCTTTTCTTTTTTTTTTTTAAGAAAGCTCTTTGATTCTGAAGTGCTGGAAGTTTTGTGCTATTTCTTTTGAATAGTGCAGACCACAACCAGAGCAAGCTGTGGGGGACTGTGTGTGCGAGGGAATAAATAATGAAATATCAAGAAGCTTTAATAAAATGTGCAAACACTGGCATGGTAAAGGTACTAGCTCAATAAAGAATGGACAATGCATGATTGATGATGAATGCTGATTTAGTAATCACTAATTTTGAGATCTTACTGTGAGGAAAAAATGCTTTTCTTACAAGACACCAGGTGTGTGAGGGTGGTGGTTTTTCAAGAAGCATGGTTAAATGTGGGAGAATGGTTAAGCGAGAGAGGGCATGATCTCTTAGAAGTGAGCAATCCTGCCTTCATGATGAAGGGAGGATCCCACGGCTATGTGAACTGTCCTTGAACATTCCTAGACCATTACAAAAGGGAAAGGCAAGTAGTGGTAAACAAGTCAAGGAGGGGGCCGACAAGCCCCTCCACGTGAACAGCAACTTTGCACCAATTATATATCCGCTTTAGGTGTGTGGACAGAAGCTGTAAACCAATCATACAGCTATTGCTAGTGCATGCTTATTGCTTGTCTATATATACTCTGTGTAAGCTCTAATAAAGAGAGAACGACCATACTCATATTGAGACTCATYGTTACTCCGGGCCCGTTCCCCCCACTCCAACAGTTAAAAATGATTTAAGCAGCAGCAGGCTCCTTCTCTTTCTCTCTCCCCCTTGTACGTGCAAAAACACATACACGAAGCTGAGGTGAAAGCACAAAATGTCAGTTATCCTCCTATTTCTAATGCCCTGACACATTCTTCCCCACATCTCTTTTCRCTGTTGTTGCAGCCGAAGCTTTCTGACACTCCTGTGTTGTTGTGACTCCTGCGAGGAGAGGGGACACTCGGAGCAAACCTTGCTCTTCCCTTACATGTATCTGACACCAGTTGTTCCCCCAGGAGTGCGCGGCTGCTGCTTATGTAGCCGGACAAATCACCTTGTTTTACCTTCCTCTCTGAGAAGTCATCACCCTCATCAGAGCTGCAATGACTGCTTTCAAGATTAGGCTGGCTTTCGAGTATGTTTTTCTTCAAATTGGGTCAGGTCAGGGGTGGTAGCTTTGAAGAAGAAAGAGCACAGTGCAGAAGGTAACATGCATTAAAGCCCTGGGTCGATCCTCAGCTCTGAACATTTTCTTGAACTGTCTTTTCTATCTTAGGAGGTTAAATTACATTTCACTTGTGTGGTTGATTGAAGATTGATTTAATAAAGCAGCTACCTTGGTGAAGGGACCAGTTTATTTTCTCATAGTCCTCAGAGAAGGACTTTAGGAAAAAAAGAAGAAAGAGGAAAATACAGTTCCATATTCACATTCATATACCAGTCCTGAAGCATCTTTGAACACAACTCTAGGTAGGAATCTTTGTTTTTAGGGTTGTATGAAATTACTCTGCCACAAATATCACTCAGCACACTATAACTATATGGCTGATCACTTAAAACGTGTTTTACAGGTAGAATAGAGACTGAAATCCATATCTGCCTCTGGGAAGGAAGAAAGGAAGGAAGGAAGGAAGGAAAAATAAAGAGAATGAGAAAGTGAGAGCAAGAACAAAAGAAAGAAAAAAGGAAAAGAAAAAAGGAAAGGAAAGAAAAAAAGAAATAAGAAAGAGAAGGAAACTATGTGAAAACAATTCATTCTGTAGCATACATTTTTCTGTATGCTCATTTAAATACAGGAATAGTGATCTTGTTTCTGAGAATGATTTAAGTCAGCTCTGGTACTTGTGCAAGGGTGACAGCCTGGTTTTCTGCAGTCACGAGAACAAGATAGGAAAATAGCCGTGTGACGGATGTTAATTCACTACTGGAAGGCATCCAGATGCYGTGGTGACAGGGCTGGCGTAGACCCTGGGTAGAAGAGAGGAGAAGAGCCCTGGAGAGTGTGCACCCAGAGGACAGAAAGCAGCAGCAGTTGAGGTTTCTCGACATCCTTGAGCTGGTAGCAAAGCTTTTATTTCCCCACATGTCACTAAAATCTGCTGGAGCAATGAGTAAGAGTTTAGCATGCTCTGTTTTTTTATGTTAAAGGAAGGCAGCAGAGCCACCTTTTTAGATTGAGCAAGCCTAATGTTTTAGGAGTGAAGTTCACTGAGCCATGTAAATGCTTAACTTTTATGTTTCTTGCCATGCAGAGGAATGCATGAACTAGGCATTAGAGGCTGAAAATGGCTCTACAGTGAATGAGGGAGAGCTGGGCACCTAGAAAAAGGGATTTACAGCAATCAGCACACTGAAGCAGGGTAGGAGGAAGAACTAAGTGTGTGCGAAAGCCATCCCTCTTATAGGTAAGGGTATCTTTGACTTGAAATTAACTGCAAATTCCTTGCAGAGGAATCTGGGCAGGGAATACCTAATTTACTGATCCTAAAGAGTCACAGGGCTGAGCGAAGCCAAGAGAAGCTCAGCTCAGCCAGATACTGGCAGTTCAGAGACACAGACCGTCTGGGCAGGGCTTTTGTGGATCACTCTTTTGGACTGTGGCCCTACATTTCTACTTAAGGTGGACATCTGGTGTCTACTACTAGAGCTGGCCTACTAGAGGGATGATGTGAAATCTTATGGGGATTTTACAGCTGTCTGCTAGACCATACTATCAGAATGAAATACAAGTCAAAACCATATGAATTTTATCAGAGTTTGGTTCCTACCTCCCCCAGGATATCAAAACATCTCCGAGCTGTTCAATTAACTCTCCTCTTCAGTAACTTCGAGAGAGAGGAATGACTCTGCTCAATGGTGTGTTCCCAGCTCCAGGAGGGAAAGAAGATGCTGTTCTACAAGGTGCAGCAATCCTGCAAATGTCCTGAGGGCAAGAGACATAGCTGTTTGCCTGAGTGGGCATAAAGGATTTCAGTGGGCAGAATGCACTCAGAAGGAAAGCAAGTAGCCAGCTCTTAAACGGCAATAAGGGAGCTGCCTAGCATAGGGTTTGCCCCGGCGTCTTCCCTAGTCCCACAGTGACCTTTCCCACCACTGCTGCTCCTGCATTACCTCGGAGGGAAGCTTGGTACAGGCTGCACCTCAGACAAGATTTTGGAAACCTCCTAGTTAAAGCCCAGTCTGCTTGGAAGAGAGAAGACCAAAGCCAAACTATTCTGCCTTTAGTCATGTTTTCGCATTATCTCTTTACTGCATGTTTTTATCAATGACCGTGAAAACAAGGCCCAGTATTGTGCTCCCATTCTAATGGCTTTTTTTGACAAGACGAATTATAGCCCATTTCCAAAGCTGGGTGCAGAGAGGATGAGGAGAGGGAAGGGAAGGATGGGGAGAGGGGAGGAAGGTGAAATGAAGCCACATTACAAGGTGTAGTTTCTACCCTTCAGGATAGGCAACATCCTACAATTACCTTGAAAAACCTTTATATGAAAGTGATTTAAATTGAATCAGATGGGTTTTGTTTGGCTGTCTGGAGGTATTTAAGAACAGAAATGACTGAATAGATTTCCTTCTGTTTCTAAACGACTGTTTATACTTTGAGGTTTTTTTTTTTTTTTTTTTTTTTTAGCAGCATAAAACGTCTAATGCGAGATTAAGGGATTATTATTGCAGGGAACAGATGTAGTGTTTTTATTCACCAGCCAGGAGTAGTGTCCCAGATTTTCTTGTCAATGACCTCAATCCTGGATTGCTGTGACTCATCTGCGGATGGAGTGTGATTCCATCTCTGCGCTTGCCAGAAATGTCCCGAATTCCACTGGTCCACCGGAACCAATCAAAAAAACCTACTTGCAGCCTTTGCCTTATCTATTGGATGATCACACTCTTTTCCCTTCCATACAGCCCATAATTTCCTAAACCCTAATATGCAGTTTTCARATTTCATCATCCCTATTTCTCTGGGTAGATCCTGTCCAGCTTGATTCTTAACTATTCTTTCCTGATGTCCTGCTTTCTTGCTTTGTTAAGAGTATGATGGTGTTGGAGGAGTGAACTGTTTACATACATTCTTTGCCTTTTGACACATACTGGGACAAACAGCGGGTTCCTCCTGGTTTTATGAACAGCATTTTGACTAGCTTAAGACAAGCAGAGAGTCACAGAACCAGGTAACTGTGACTCAGGTATCCTGTACTGGGCTCTCAGATAATATTGTCTGTGAGGGAGTCACCAAAAACAGTCACTGGTGATTATTTTTCACCCATCCACCAGGACAATGAATGTAATGTGCAAGAATATGCTTGGGAACGGAGCTGCAGCATGTCAGTGAGTATGCACATAGGTCCCCTGATCTGGAGGCATCTCTGCACCACCATCTAGATCTTCAGGACCAACAGATGCTGATGTGCATCCTTTAGGCTAACTCCGTATCAGGAGGAATCTAATGTTTGGTCAAAGGTGAAAGAAAATGAACATCTGTAAACAGTAGAATGAAAGTGATGGCAACTTTAATAAGACAGTGTTGTGGGCTCACCAAGTGCAGATGCCAGCAACCYTTCAAGCAATTCATCAAAATCATACATTCAAATGAGCAGCACCAATAACACTGTGAAAGGCAAAGCAGCCTCAAGGACCAGAACAGGACTAGATCAGGAAAGTAATCACCCTGAGATAGTAGGTTAAAAATTGAAGAGTAGCTCTGCAGAAGGGTCCCCCAGTTCAAAAGCAGGTGCCCAGAGGCACAGGAGAGACCCACGTGGCCAGTGGACTGCTCAAAATTCAGCATGTGTTTAAGCACCCTGTTGAATCAAGGCAACATGGCTGGTAGGTGCTCAGTAGACCATTGCTCTAACTGCAGTGCTCACAAAGGATTTTAAGGTCAGCCTTGAATCCTTGTGGGTCCGATTAAGTGGCCTAACCTTCTTGGCCAGCACTGCTAAGAGGTTTTTGGAGGCAGAGCTAAGACCCTGGCTTGACTTCAGTCCTTCTCCTTGTCCTTCTCTCCATTTCCTTGTTGCAGGATCAGCTCTGCAAAAGGACTGGTACTGGAGCTGGGAAAGTGAAGAGGCATAAGGAGAACCCCTCTCTTGTTTTTGTTTCTGGGTTTGGGCATGAGCTGAGCTGCGGGCAGACATGGTTAAGAGCAGTTTCTTCACATGCTATACTCACTTCCACTTCTATCCACATAACAGAGAGAAGTCACTCCATCTGTGTCCTGGCTTTAGGGTCCCATTGAGATTTCAATGTCATGAGGGACGGTCCAATGTAGTTGAGGATTAGGGCTTGTCCATATAGGTYGGGTTAAGAGACCAATTCCCTTTCAAAACCCAGGAGTTAAGGATATAACTCAGGCACTTCTCTAGCAATGCATAGTTCCTACTGAAGGGTTTTTTGGTGACTGCTCTGCTCAGCACATCATGGGCAACTGTTTGTGGCTGTTAGAGCTGCTTCCTCTTTTCCAATGACCAGGAACAATTTAAGGCAGGATCAAGGCTATCCGAATAAGGTCTGAATTGTCTTTCCTTCTTATACTTCTGGTTACCACTGGATTCATGAACCAGCTGACAGCTGGAAGCTCCTTGATAAATACCAACATTGACAGGTGTTGTGGGAGCACAGGGAGAAGTGCAAGGCCATTATTTGGGAGGTGAAAACTTGCATATTATGTGTCACTGGCCTTCATGAATCCCTCATGTTGCCCTTCCAGTCACGCCAGGATGGAAAGCTCCTCTCTTGAAGCTTTATAAATTAGAACATTTCTCAAAGGGATTTTTAAAGCTCTTCCAAAGAAGAAGCTTGGGTTTATGTTGTCACTGACGTTTCAAAGTTTGTTAATGAAAGCTCCTTGGCTTCTGTGTGGTGACAGATAGACATCTACTCTAACCGATATTTGTAAACCTAAATTCCTTCTGATTCTTGTTAGCTATGTCAGGGCTAGATGCCATGTAAGTATGGATGAAAAAGATGTCACACAGCAGAATATATGTTCCTCTGATGTTACACAAAGCTCTCCTGCTACTCCAGGAGTGCTAATGGAAGGACCTGTGTTCACCATGGCCATCTAGGAAATCTCCCTTTGAACAAGTTGCCTTTTAATCAGGCTTCAGTTTATACATAGTCCTGAAAAAACTGTTGTTTTCACAAGTTTGTTCTTGTAGAGGATGAATTACTATTTGTGATTTTTTTCCTTTTTTTTTCCTTTTTTCCAACAAAACCCATCCGAGACTATTTAAACCACTAAAATATCGATTCAATATCAATTTCCCTTGTGAAGGAAACTGAATCTGGGAGAAAGGCTGAAGATTGTATAGTTAAAATCACATCACCATCTCCAAGGGATGTTAATATAATTTCCTGCCTTGAAATCCAGGGAAGAGGAAAGTCAAATTGGTTACAATAGATGACAGTAACTTCCCTGAGGAAAAAACAAAACAAAAACAAAAACAAAAAGCAACCAAAACAGAAAAATGAAGCCTGATGCTACGTGAACGATCAACTCCAATATGACTCTTATACTCCATCCTGCCCTCATTTTGGAGATCTGTGTTGTCTTCAGATATGATCCACTGAGCCCAGGCTCTGTGTCCCCACCTGAGAAGTCCCACAGCTGGTGTCCAGCGATGTCTATGCTTGGACTGGGTTCTGGTCCTTCACAGGCTGGGAGACTCTTCAGAAGGGCCTGTAGATGTCACTGAAGGAAATTGGCTTTTAATGCATTCGTGGCTGCAGCCATCCATGCCACCGAAGGCTGCATCCCCCAAGGGGGTGTGCAATGGGCGAGCAGATACCTCCTAAATTACAATACRTCATGTTGCGACTGAGATGTCTATCTAGTTTTGAATTAGGAAAGAGGAAAGTGATCTGATTGTTCATTAAAGTATAAGCTCTTTGGGGCAGAAATTAGGAGCAGTGGCAGTGGTGTTAGGTGTTCTTGTAAAGAACCCGCTGCCGTGGAGCCAGATTAAGAGATGTCTTGGTCCTAAAGCAATACAAGAACTTAACAGTTGAATGTTTTCATTAGAGAGGTGAGGCGAGCTAAATGAGCCAGTATAAAATATATGTTTCCAGAAGCCTGAACAGGAACAAACTGATCTGTGTCCTCAGTCACTTTGTCAGAAAAGTGGTGCATTTCTGTGTGTGCAGTAGCTGTCTTGCCTCCTCCAGAGGAAGCTCTCGTCTGCCCATGGAAGCGYCACGGCTTCCTCAGATCTCATTTTTCTGCTCTGGTGTTTTGCCTCTAGCCAAAGGCAGATGTGGGTTTAATTTGGATTGTGCAATTGCATGTTGTGCACGCAACAGGTTTTTTTGCTGTCTTCTACTGCTACGCTACTATATCTAAAGTATCTTAATCCCATTAACATTTAGAAGTAGCTTATAAAATAAATTTAGTTTCATCTCATGTAGATAGGGATGCAATTTTAGCATATTGCTGGCACGATGTGTTTGGTGGGTATGATGGAAAGAACCATGATTTTCACTGAAATGGTTTGAGATGTCAGAAGTCAGTCTGCCTTTCCAGGTCTGCAGCCCAGATGGCAAGGAATAAGGAAATAAACAGAGAATATAACAGGGAATAAAATGCTCAGTGGCTTATTTGGGTGATGACAGGCTTTTGCCACACAAATTGATTGCTGCAAAAAAGCCTGGTGGAGTGAACAGCTTTTACCTGTATGAATCAGCACTGAGAAAAATATTCTGATTTCCACAAAGCCTCTTGTAAGGAGGTTCACAAAACCGCAGTCTTGAGATGGGTAATGAGTATTTACTGAACAACAACACTCCTCGCCTACTTCAATGTATACATTAGCCTTACGGCTAAGAGCTACTTATTTCAACTATTATCAGGGACTGGGAAAAAAAAAAAAAAACAGAAGAAAAGACTTTCTTGAAAATAGATGTCAGAACTTCCCCTTCAACAACCTTCTCAAGTTCATGTTGCAAACATGGATAACAGTAGCATGGAGTCCAGTGCTTTCAAGATTTTTGCCATTGTAAATAGTATATATATATTTTTGCCTCTTTTTCCTCAGCTTCCTCATCATCTTTTTAATAGGTTTGTCTACCTTCCAGGAATTAGATCAAGACTATACAATAGCAACAACTTCTGATTGATTTTGCTAGTTTTTATGTTTGGGTGGTTGGTTTGGTTTTGAAGCAGCCTGGATTGAAAGCAAAGCTTTGAACAAACCTGACCCAGCTGTTCATTCCCCATTTTCAAAAAACATTTTGACCTGCATTACTAGCTCCAGCAAGAAATAGTGTCCAAATGCAAGGATGCTGTGTAGTCCAGGCTGTGCTCAGAGTAATAAAGGAGATAAATTTGTTACCTTTTGTATTTCAGGTTCCCTTGAAAAATTTCCTAGCCCATGGGAAGGGCTGTTCACCTTTGAACATCCTGTACCGTAACGATCTGTTGGTTTGTTTGTTTTCTCTGTTCATTAATGCCCCAAATTAGCTCTRTTAGGCAATAATTTCATGTATCCGGTAGATGGTGCTGTTTGTTTCATCTTTTCTCCTCTTCACACCTGCTGAGCTTTTAGGAAGAAGTGGGTCCAAAAAAAAGGCAGAGTTAAATTGCAAGAGATTTGGGCTGCGTGTGAGTCCTTTGGAGTCAGGGACAAAGGGAGCAGGCTGTATGGAGCCGATTTTCAAGGATGCTACGGGCTCCTTTGAGTGGAGCTGTGCGTGCTCAGTGCACCTAATAATAACCCCCTTTGGCTGTCAGCGCTGCCTCTTCGTTGCTTAGCTGGGCAAACACCTAATTGCAATGGTAATTTCTGCACTCCTCAGTGTATGGACATCTGGCGTTTCCCAGGTACGGCACATGCTTTACAGGCTGCTTTTGGCTGCACTCGGTGGGATTAATCCTACGCTTTCTGCTTCTTCCCCTGATATGCGGTTGCCTTATATGAAGAGGACAGGCATTACAGACAGCGTGCTTCAGAAGAAAACACCGATTCCCTGCTCTGTCCCTGAAAAAAACTCCAAACGAGTAAACAGCACAAATGCAGTCTCACATGACCCTCTTTTCCTTCTTTTCCTCAGGAGATTTTGCAGAATACTGCCAATGCACAGCTCTATGTGTTGGAAACTTGGTGGTTTAGGGCAAACATCCAAAGTAACCAGAAGCAAATCAAGCCGACATATTATTGGCAGCTGCATGAAGACCGAGTGGGGTCCATGACAGCTGATTAAAAAAGTACTATCTTTGACAAAAACATGTTAACCCACTACGAGAAATAAATGCTCTTCAGTGTTCAGTTTTTCTTACAGAAAATAAATTCCCTTCCTTCACACTTTTCAACTTCTTTCATTACGCTTCGTATTCTCTTTGTGTGTGTGTGTGTGTTTAATCACACTCACCAAAAAATACAAGAGAAAACAGGATGCAACATGCTGTAGTAATGTTGCTTTTAAAAAGAATCAGGCAAACTGAACTCCAGCGGTCTGTGAGATCCAGAGTTAATGAAGCCTGGTTTCTACAGATTTGTGTTTCTCGGCTGATTGACCATTTAACTATAAAGAGTTTCTTTTCATAGAGCTCAGCCTCTTAATGCAGAGTTTGATGGTGAAAAGCAGGATGCCAAGTTTGATTTCAGAAATTAGCACATGAAAGTTTTTAGAAACGAAGTTATTAACAACTGAACTCTGTCATCTCTACCTGGATGGCTGTTTTTTTCATGAAACTTGTAGAAACATAATTATCTTTGTGATCTCTGATTCTCTGTTAGATTTGCCTGTCTGTAGACAAGAGAAGTTTTTCTCTCTGATCTGCAGTCCAGATGAGGATGCTTGAGAAAGGCCCAACCTACCTCCAGAGCTGGGACTTGCCAAACCTGCCGAAAGAGTGGAGAGGAGGGCTGAGATACTCAGTGCTAACCCAAAGGAGAAAAACTGCTGAAGATCAGAGCAAGGGAATAGGCTAACCAATGGACTGAGCCCTGGCAGCATGGCCTAATCCAAGCAGACCCTCATCGGCTCTATTCCTGGAGCAGAATTGCTTTCTGATGTTTCTAGACTGCTCACAGAGCCTTCTAGACGTCTCCCCTTTCTAGGAAGTTTTGCAAATGTTGATAAGGTGTGATAGGCGAGAACACATCCATTTCCCCCCTTTCAACTTCAGCCCTTTCACTCAATGGCCTTGCCCATGCAGACACAGTGGTGCCTCATGCAACAAAAGCCTAGCATGATGCTTCTCCCAAACACTTTGTTTGGGTTTTCTAGGTGCAAAGAAGGTATGACTCTGACCGAAGATTTCTCTGCATACAAGCACTTAAAAAAATGTTGCTCTTTTACCCAGCGCCTAAAAGATTAGTAGGAATATAGCCATGTACTAGTTCTCTACCCCTCTGTCAATTGTCAAACTGGCTGACATCAGTCATTACTTTCAAGGGTATTGAGAGTGAAGCCGCACATACCCTTTACCTCGTGACCATATCAGGCTGTGTAGGTAACATAGCTAAAAACATCCATTGGGATCAAATGCAGATTTGAAGCTAAATGTTCAAGTAGACTGGAGAAATTTCGGCTATCTTCATGCTCATTTAACACGTGTAAGTGGGTTCCTTCCTTTCCTAAAGTCACATCTTGCTCTTGCCTTCTGGTCCTCCTGATAAGAGCCAGAATTTAAGCACTTTTGCATAATTCTTGCCCCATACCATTTCAATCAAGATGCTCCCAGTAAATCCTAAGAGTGTTCTTAAATTTAACTCAGTCCACATCCGCTGCGTAAAATCTCTTCCTTCAGCAGCTGCTGCTGCAACGGATCCTCTTCAGGGACACCCTGAGGCAACGGCATACTCAGGCGTGTGAGGATGTTTTAAATGGTGTGTTTTGATCTACTGAGTCGTTCTGTGATGGCTAGGACGGAAATGTCAGTATTCCCAGTCTAATTCCATGGAGAATAGTCGCTGCAGTCCCAGGGGTGGGCCTGGACATCTTCACAACTGCTTTTCCAATTGCTGTTGGTGGCAATCATCCTGGCAGTCAAATCTGGCCCTGTCTGGGGAATTTTCATGCGCACACATGAATATATATATATATATATATATGTATATATGAGAAAATATATGAGAAAAAAACTCTATATATTTACTAATATAATTTCATAGAATTAATATAGGCCCTTTTAGAGGCACTGGGAGTAGGGAAATATTCACTATAATTACTCCTCACTACAAAGTCATTTCAGGAAGACAAGGAGATTGAAATAAACTACTCTTGTAAGAGGCTATTCACTGGGAGTAAAAAAGCTAATTTTGTAGTACAAGTAGCTGTCTCAGCAGTAGACTTTCTGTCTTTTGCGTGTGGAATTTCTTTTCTAGGAATGTAGCAAACAGTGAAAACTCACACTTTTTATTTTGGTAGAATAAGCATATAGTCTCTGTATTCAATAGGTATACCATAAAGCTCCAGGAGAAATTAAAAACTATAGCCTCTTTAAAGACCGAATAAATAGCCATGATCTGTACCGCCTGTTATCAGCAAGAAACAGGATGTTTCAATGTCCTTTACTCTGATGATGAAAATGCAGTTTTGGAACATGTTGGATGGCAGTTGATTCATACCTTATTTCATGTAGACAGATGTGTATACTACATATAAAGACAGAAACCCCAGATATGCGGCCATCTCAGAAATTCTCACACTTCCTAAATTACAGTAAGCAATCTAAATTGATCAGATGCTAAAACTCTCAGATGTCCATGGCAACTTTTAATGTTGTCTTGACAACAGAGCTGAACCTCAATTCAGGAAATTGCATGCTTGAAGCTAAACGTTTGCTGTCACCTTGAACATGATGGACTTAAAAACCAACTACCACCTTATTTTCTCTATTCATAGTATATGTGAACAATTCACAGGGACTAACTTCTCTCCAAAAAACTCTTAATTGATGTAAAAATTTATTTATTTGTGGCTTTTACTGAAGTGCAGAAATTCACTGAAGAATGGAAAGGAACTAGTCAGAGGCCTAGTGAACTAATGGCAAAAAGGTTGCAGAAAAAAAGAGGAAATAAGCAGCATCAGAGTCCTGGTATTATGATGTGTGGTGCCATCGTGTGTGCTGTGCAGAGCCAGGGAGAGGCCCCGTGCTGTGCCCRTTGCGCTCCGGGGGGACATCAGGCCATTGCAGCTCCATGGCTGAGCAGCTCCGCTTCGAGGTCTGCACTGTATCTTCCTCTTATCCCAAGGGTGAACAACTGGTTAAAAACATTATTCCCCAATCTCTTTGGATTCATGGCATGGACATCCCTGGTCTGGGTGTACAACTCTCTCAGACAAATGCATGSTTTAATTCTTTAGGTGCTTTTCTCCTACTTTCATGAAGACTGATAGGTTCAAACATTGCTCCTCAGGTGAATTTGCTCCTGTAATCATTTGTTATCCACCTTTTTTCCCAAATGAGTGCATGTGGATTCCTGAAGGACTCAACCCAACAGCTACRTCACTCCTCCTGGCCCTGGGTGTTGTGCTGGAGGCAAGTTCTCTGCCAAGTCTGGCATTTTGATGGCTTGAACTGATGTAGGCTTTATCCTAGAAAATCATTTAGCAGTTGAATTGTGAAATGTGCTGAAATCCCTGAGATATAGTCCCTTCAAAGCTCCACCTTCATTTTACCTCTCCAGACCTGAAGGGCAGATGCCTTACTGTTAGTTAGTGTTATTTCTGTAGTATTCAGGCGTGCGGCTCTCAGTGAAGAGGGATGGAGAGTCCAGGCATCTAGAGAATATGACCCTAAAGGACTGAGGACAGCTCAGTGCCAATGTTCGTTTATTGTCGGGACTGACAAGCTGATAAAATTGTGGAAAATTGTGTGCTCAGTTTTCACAGCGAGACTACAATTTTCTGAGGCTTTCTGGAGAGATTTCTCACTGTTCGGAGATATTTAAACAATTACATGATGCGAGGCACAGCACAGCTCTGTTACCATACTCCATCAGTAATTATTTGTTCTGATTGTGCTTGAGTGGAGATGGAGGGACCRCTACACTTTGCACTAACAGGCAATATTTACTCCCCTGTTGGTGCTGAAAAATTGCATGAAGGGAAGCTGGGAAAGCAAATTACCACCACTTGTGCTTGCCCTTTGAGGATGTGGTTATAGTTAGGCACAGATCAGCAGTCGGACTCCTGAAATGAAGAAAATCCATTTTCTTGATTTTGGTTAGGAAAGATCATTTGCTTTTGGTTTCATCTTTGGACAAATCTGAAAAAAAAAAAAAAAGACCCACAAAGCAAAAGTAAACAAACACCAGCATATGTTACTTCTTTTTGTTTTTAAATTGTATCCCTGGCCAGGGTTTCTAGAAATAACGTGATACTGGAATAAATTCCTATAGGTTATAAGTTTAACCATGGAAGTGGTATATGTCTATAGTTTTGATCAAATCTGCATTCCTTTGAGCTGAATGACGGTATGCAGGATTTGTACAGGCTCCCATTTAAGGAATCAGTAGATCTTTGAACAGCCAAGTTGTCTGGACCTCTTATACGCTGAAATTTGGTCATGTCTTAAGTATCGCTGAATCATATGGATTGGAGACAACTTACAAAGTGAAAGGTGCTGAAGGAGCATAGCAAAAAGGAAGGAGACCCAGGATATAACCCAGCCCTTACCGAAAGCCTTTGGATCGCCAGGTGGAGGGACATAGCTGTGGTCGCGAAGAACAAGCAAAGCGGATGTACCTACAGTTTCATTACAGCCTRTTCCCTTTCTTAGTGCTAATGCACAACGTGCGGGCTGTTGCGTGCAGGGGCTCCTTTCACCAAGCCCTAAGCGCAAGGGGGTTACTTTTGGAGAGCATGTTGATATTCCCAAATAGAGGTTCATAATCTCTCTTTTCATTAGATAGTTGGAATTTTGACTGTTTTCTTGTGTATAAAATGTTTGCCATGCAGCTACAACAAATTCAATTTGTCAATTKTATTTCCTGTTAAAATAGCTAAATCCATAGGACTTACTGGAAAAGCCAGGGGATTGGCACATTTCTAAACTCTCAGTCCAAACAGCACAGACCCAAATTCTGCTCTCACTTACACTACTACAATTCAGAGTAAACAAGTCAGGATTCAGTCTGCTGTCACCTAAGCCCTACAAACCAGGCAGTACAATTATCAGCTTTTATTATGTGCTCAGTTTGGGTGGTTATGTATGGGACTGATTCCAGGTTAACAGCCAAGGCTAGATGCTGTTTATTTGCTTGTAAAACTTCTAGCGTATTTCAGCCATGGTATAAATAAGAACCACTACCAAGTATTACAGCAAAAGAGCTTTGTGCAAATTGAAAGTGATATGATTGCTACAGTATTAGGTTTTTTCCAGATTCCACCATTATGTCTACAGGAAAAAAACATAAAAAAAAAACCCAAAATAACAAAAACAGTAATGAAATGGACTTTGAGCTCTCAGAGTGCTTGTTTATAAAGCCACGGTATCCCCAGCACTATTAAATGAAAGGAGGATGCCAAAAGCACAAAATTATGATGTGCCAGTTTATCTGCCTAGCAAACAGCTGTGTGCTGTGAGCCCTTGCTACACACAGATTTCTGTGGCTGAATCAAGAGCAAACAAAGACCATCAGGAGCACAAGCATTTAAATCTGTTAACAAGTAAAGGGATATGTTTGCAACAACAACAGAATATTTGTGTATTCAAACTGGTGAACACCAGTTCTTGGGAAAAAAAAAGGGGGGGGGAAGAAGAAAAGAAAGTCAGCAAGTAATTTGAAATGTGAGGAGGTGCATAGGTTAGAAGGAGGAAACATGGAAATGATCACATATTAATCTGGGGGGGATTCACTTTGATATATAAAATCTATTTCTAGCCTCCCAGAGGAGGGGCTTGAATTTCAAAGGCGCTTCACTGATAGCTCTGGCCAAGCTATAGGCTAGAATATTATACTGCTGAGCTATTATTTACACATTTATACATGCTTTAAATGGCTGGCAAATATATATATGTATACACACCCACACACACGTACACATACACATATACATATGTGTGTCAACACTCCAATGCTCCCTTCTCACAGGGAGCAAGATCAAAGAAGTCTTTAAGTTCTTCTGACACCATGACACTTAATTGACAATCCCTGGCTCCACCTCGTTTCTTCCTTTCTCAGAACTTGCCATGGATTTTCAGTTGACTTGCTTCTCGGTCCACACCTACCTGCTTTTCCACCTACTTCACCTATATCTGAACTATTTCTATATCTGTATTTCTATGTTGCTGCTATAACTATTGAGGGAATCACCTTATTTCTGGAATGTCGTAGTTATTCTTTCCCTGTCTTTCCTGAGCTGTAGTTCTTGTAGACTAGCTTGTGGACTTTGAGGGGGACGTTGCTAGTAATTAGTTTGGTCTATGAATCACAGTTCATCCATTGTTGCATTTGATTTAGATCCAGTGGGAAAACAGGTTATTACCTCGCTTAAAAAAGCGCATACTACTTCAACTAGTGAGTAGGCAGACAGAACTGCAGAGCAGGTCCCACACTCTTCCCATGCTCTTTCATGCAACAAAGAGTCTTTCTACGCTGATACAGGATTCCAAAATGAAATCTGAGCAAATTTTCATATTAGGAGTCAGTAGACTCCGTCCTTTCTTGGAGATAGCCTTTCCTAATGTATGCTCAGGCAAAGGTGTATCTTAAATACCTCTTAGATACCCAGTCCCCTTGTAGACACCAGCAGGTAGTAACCTAAATCCATATTTCTTAATCTTGATCAGACTTCCACACAATGTCAACTGAAATCTAGAGATCTATGAATGTATCCCCAAAGACTCAAATAATGGAAAAGTCTGTGATTGAGAAGCTGAAAAGCAGAACAGGAGAATGTACACCAAGGGAAAAAAAGAATCATCTCTCTTGTGATGCACAATAATAAAGGAAAAAAAACCCCAACAACTTTTCTTTGCTTTTTTCAGGACTGATGGGAAGAAAAAAAATCATCCAGGGAGGCACTGAATGTCAATTGAGGGGAAAAAAGCGTTTCTGAGGAAAAGGAGATACAAGGAATATTTTCAGTAGAAAGAGAACTTCAATTGGACAAAGGTAGTGATGTGAATATGCCGAACACAGCCAGATCATAAAACAGCAAGGTTATAGCTGCAGCATGAAATATGGCAGATAAAAAGGGAGTTTTGGCGATGTGTGACAGCTATTGACTGCACAAGGCAGTTCTGCTTTCAGTGGTTTTCTTAGTCCAGCCTGTCTCTTGGCTTCTTCATCATGCTACCATGTCCTGATGCTACCAGAAGAGAGAATGAACAACCAGCAGATTTCGTTGAGGAAGAGGTACAGGGCCAGAAACACATATTGTACTCGAGCAGTTAGGGCAACAAAAAGAGGCACATCAGTGACACGTGGTGCCATCAACAGAGAGTATGAACACTTTGGGCTTGTCTGTCCTTTGGGCTTAGAGTCAGGCTGCAAGGGACCTTGGGAGATCTCAACCTCCTGTCCAACCTTTTGCTCAAAGAAGGCCAATATTGAATTCAGACCAACTTGCTCAGGGCTGTGTCCAGTCAGGTCTTAAAAACCTCTGAGGACTGAGGTTCCACAACCTCTCTCTGGGCAGACTGTTTCAGTGCATAATTACCTTCACAGCAAAAAATTGTGTTTTTTACTGTCCTGTCTGAACCTCTCCTGTTTCAATTTATGACCACTATGTCTTGTTTGCCTGCCATGCACCTCAGGAAAGAGCCTGTCTTCTCAGTAAACCCCTTGTAGGTTCTGGAGGTTCCTGGTAGGTCCCCCCAAGCTATCTCTTCTCCAGGCTCAACAAGCCCAGCTCCCTCAGCTCCTCCTCATGGTGCTCCAGCCCCCAATCATCTCAGTGACCTCTGCTGAACCCACTCCAGTTTATTCTTTGTACTGGGGCCTGAAACTGGATACAGCATTCCAAATGCAGTCTAATGAGTGCTAAATAAAGGAGAATAATCACTTCCCTTGATCTCCTGGCAATGCTCCTGTTGACACAGCCCCAGGAAGCTGTCAGCCCTTACTGCTGCCAGGATGCACTGCTGGCTGATTTTAGCCACTGTCCAGTAGGAATCCCAGGCCTTTTTCCACAGAGCTGCTATTCAGCCAGTCAGTCCCTGGCTTGTGCATTTGTTTGTATGTTCTTCGGTTTGCAAAAGCCCGATTAATTTTCAACAAATTATTTTATTCTTCAACCCTCTGGCATGCGAACTCCTGGGAAATAGAGAGAGATAAGAAGTTCACCTATTAATAAAATCTCACGCTCAGACAAGATCAACGTTTAGGTCTTTTTATGCTTTCAGAACACATTGTTTCCTGTAACCAAGTGGCAAGGTTGTCCTCATCAGCTGGACTCCATTGCAGGCGAGGAAGAAACAGTCCTGATGAATATGATTTGCATTATAACTAATCATAACTAGGCAGACCTATAGCAGTATGCTCAGTCCTCTGGAAGTGGGCAGGGCGTTTGCCACGAATGCACAGGCCCTTTCTAATGTTTCTTAGAGAGAAAACCCATAAAGTCTTAACCTGTAGGTAACTGAGGTGGGATTCAGTCAGATATCCAGACAATTAAATTTAGGTGGCTACAGTACAGGTGTCTACACCAGAAAGATTTGTGAACATTTATGTTAGGGGCTGGGAATACAAATCCTGCTGTTAACATTGCAGAGGCTATGAAAATTGGCAATATGGTAATGAGAACAAGATGGAGGTATTTATAAAGAGCTCAACTGCCTGGCAAGCTGCATTTCTTCAAACTGAATGTGTTTTAATGCAGCTAGACTAAGAGACCTGTACCGACCTGTACCTGCAATGCGGTTCTTTCCTTCTTCCTGCTCTCCATGTCAGTGCTCCTCAGGGTCCTCCCACAATGCACAAAGTCCACATCCATCGCAAGGGCCTTCTCCTTGCCAAGCCCCTGTGACTTCGCTGTGGGGTCTGTTCCCACCATGGTCCCTCCTTCTCCAGGGAGACTCCCAGGCTGCATCTGTGCTGCAGACCCTTTCCAAGGTCTCCTTCATCCCTCTTCTGCCTCACCCAGAGCTTCTTCCAGCTGCTCGGTGGGAAAACAGTCTCCCTCCCTCCCTCCAGCAGATCCTGCAGCAGGCAGAAAAAAAGACCCAAGCAACTTTCTGCCATATTTTCAGGTACTCCCTTTTTAATAAAATATACTGCATCTGCTGTCGACCCCTCCAAATCATTTGGGAACAAACTAAACAAAACACTCACGGCAAGTGTCTGGGTGGATGAGGGAGCAAGTTCTGCTGGACTCTGCATACTTTACTAAAAGAACAAGATCCTGAACTCCAGATGCATTAAAAGATTAAACCGTTTGACGTGAGGCAAGGGGTTCCTTCTGGCCTTGAATTCAGTGAACACTTCTCCAAGGTATCTTACCTGCATGGATCCAGTCAAGTCAAGATAGAGACACATTTTCTGCTGTGTGAATTTGCAGGCATAACATACATACATACATATATATTTAAAGTTCCTGTTCATTTCTGTATACTTTTCTCCTCCCTGTTTACTGAAATTTGAACATTAATGTTTTTGTTCCTGTCTGTCTGGCATCTGTACTACAAAAAAAATCAATGTTCTACTTAGGAAATTGTTCAGCAGGTATTAATGCTTCTTCATACAACTCCACATCTATTTTCTGCGTGGTTTTTTTTTTTTTTTTTCAATTGCAAATTGAAATCAAGTATGAAAGTGTTACCACTGTAATCACAGTTAAGTGTACTGAGTTCTTAATGAGAGACAGGGAGAAAGAAAGAACTGAATTAYAATAATACAAATAGTAATGCATGCAGTGCTGGATGCAGAATCGAGTAGGGTGTTGTGTATATGTGGGGGGAAATTAAGCTAACATTGTATTAAGCCTGCTCATTTTCCAGTTTGCCTCTGTCATGGAAATGGTACAATGTGATGGAAAGAGAAACAGCAGAAGGTCATAAGCTGTGGTTCTTCTGACATGGATAAACTCAATTCAGAGCTCACTGAAGCCACTGCAGATCTCTGCACTGGTTCCACGAGAGGGCTCTTCCTCCAACCAATTCAGTATAATATGAACAATAAACAATATAAATAGCAAATGGAGCTTGACACAGAAGAGCAGCCACGTTGGTTTAGAGCAGGGGTCCAGTATTCGCTCGCTGAAAGTAGTCATTATCACACACCAAGGGAGAAGAAGAACTACTCTGTCAGTTGAGTCCTTCCTTGCTATTCAAGATGACAAAGTCTGAGTGCCAGTACTTGACTTTTGTTGCTTTAAATTTCCTTTCAGTTGGAAAGATGCTAGCTACTACTTCTTATCAGAGCAGTAGTAGCACTAGTAGCACTACTGCTATTCCTCTTTGGCCTCCAGCCTCATTCCCTAGAGCAAAAAATTTTTCTGGTATGCCCTCTCAGAAAGAGGTCCACATGGTGTTCAAACCACTCACACCTAGAGATAGTACCCGAAATCTCCATACCCGGGACCTCCTGACCTCTCCCTCTTTCCCCAAGATAGCAATCATCTGCTCTATAACCACCTTTTCAGGAACAGATGGCATTTGTACTAAAGAGATACAGACTGAAAGTGAGTATTCTGTACCCTGAGTACAAGAGGTACTCACGAGAGGTAAACCAGTCCATGAAAGATAAGAAATACGTACATACAGTTCTCACATCTTCACTGAGATTTGGTTAGAGGGATAATTCTTTTTTCCCCGTTTCCACTCCACAGTTGGTTTCTGGTTCTTTTCTCTTCTCTGAAATGGCCACAAACATTTTTTTCATAGGTTTCTGGTACCTGCTATATAGCCTCTCTAGCCAGCTTTAGGTCTCTGGCACATGCTTCCTTTTATGGCCTCCAACCAATTTCTATAATCCAGATTTAAGCTACCTTGCCCAGATCACTGCTAACACTTATTTCAAGATGTACTTGCATCTGAAAGGATGTGTTTAACGCAACATTTATCAGTTATCAGACTTCTTCTAGGAAAAGTGATATTAAAAAAAAAMCCACAGAAATATTAGCCCAAGAAGAAATAAATTCAGAAAGGAAAATTTCAATCTAGATATTGAAGATATTTTAAGAAAACTAAGAATATTAAGATATTTAAGAAATTTTAAGAAAATTTAGGAGCAACTGAAAATAATCTTAGAATGAATTTATCAGCTGACCTTACATATGCTGCCAACTCTACCTATAATGCTTCATAGATTTAGTATCAGGATAATTTTGTATTTGGAGGAAACACTCCTGTTAATATGAAGAATTAATGAAGTGAAAGAGTTGAAAAAGATGAAATGTTTTCTTTGCCAAACCCAGTAGTGACACCTATCTTGAAGCTGTGAATGAATCCTAATTACCCCCATAGCTATATTTTTCCTTCATGCCTCACAACTTGGGGAACTTGCTCCGTATCTGCACCAGTACAATATGAAAAGTAACACTGATGTAAGCCTAATGCTCTCAGTTCCTACTGAGGTGTTGATCTGATATAGACAGTATCACACAGAACATGCACATAAGATATTTCCTCTTCTAAGTCAGCCTTAGCCTTGTATTTCCAACCAGTAACAGAAATCTCTGAGCATGCAAAACCTATGGATTTTGCAGACTTGTACAGATTTATTATTTATTTATTTATTTATTCAGAACAGAACTTCCATTAGGAATTGAAACACAGCTTCCAGCTACTCATTAACCTGTTTAATTTCCTCAGTGGAAGTAAGACAAAAARAAAAAGAAAAAGAAAGCACTAGTCAAAGCAAAAATTCTTGGTCATTCATCTAAATGTTTCTCATTTTAAAGCCTAGCTTGACCATTTAAATGCTAGCAGACTACAATCTATTTTCCACATAAAAGGCACCTTTGGCTTCTGTGACTGAAAATGAATAATGAAACAATTACTCCCCTACTCTACAAAACACTTACTTATAAACAAAACCAAAGTGTAGTACATTAACACTAACCACTAAGTAATTAACTGCTACCAACATGAAGTATTGGGAGAGGTCTACACTGAGATGCATTATTTTCAAATATTTCAGATGCTTTCCTAGTTATACGATTATTTTGTGACCTTATAATAATAATAATAATAATAATAATAATAATAATATCTTTAATTTATACCTGAAATTTATACCTTATACCTGTATGCCCCACAGGGCAGATGCATCATCCCAAGAAACCTGTTTATCAATAGAGCTTGAGATACTATTGCTGTTATCTGTTAGCTGTTTCTTAAAACAAGTGATGATGGACACCTGTGCATTAGAGATAAAGGTTCTGGGATCAGCTGGCTGTTGTGTACTGTGGCAAAAGGTGTATCTCTTAATATCAAATACATGAAAGAAACTTCCCCTGCTGCAGGGAGATGCTGTTTACCAGCAAAGTGTGGATCATATTGTTGTCTCTATTCCACATAAATTAAAATGACTTAGTATTGTTAATGGGTAATGGATATTGCTAGTTGGTAATGGAATGAGTTGTTTGATTTCAGTGGTGGAGAATCCCATTGCATCAATGCTCCATGGGTGTGTAATATTGAGAACCAATGAAGGGGTAATTATATAGCAAGTCAAAGAGAATAAACCTTATCCTCTCTGATAAGCCTGGGGGACAACTTTTTCCACTTGCTATTCCCCCTCTTTCTCTTCCCTTCTTCTTGTCTCCTCTCAGGTCATGGGATCATCTAATTGATAATGATGTTTAGGAATTGCAACCTGTTCTCCTTTCTGAGGTGCTATTTGGTGGCTACCTTCTTTTTCGGGCACCTAGACTACTACCTACATCATTCTTCACCATGGCAAACAAAACAGACCCATCCTCCTTGAAGGCATAGTCTGCTGGGAGGAAGCAGAAGTTGCTGACCAAGCCACTGTCCAATGCAGGAGCAATGAATGCAGAGATGTCCTGGTTGTTATGCTTCTTTAAACATTAACAACCCCATTGACACTGCTCCAGAAGGCGAGAGAAACCCAGCCTGGGCATCCTAGATGCTAGGATGTGTGTCATAATTGAGATTTAGGTAATTGTAGATATGGATGTACATAAGAGGACATTTGTGTGTGGAGCCTGGAACTGATGAAGAAAGGTTTGAATTAGTAGAATGGGAAAAGGGGGAAGCCCTGAAGACTACCACCCTTTGGTGGGTCCCTTAGTTAATCAGATTACAATGACAGAAGAGGAAGAAGATCATAGCAACAGCATGTTGGAATAGGCATGTAGTCAGCATTTCCATGAACAGGATGAACCTCAGGTAACAGCTGTTTATGTTTCTCTAAATATCAGCACCATTTTTGCAGTTTGCCCATTATGTCATAGAGTAGCTAATTCAGGGATATGTTCAGAAAAGCAAATTATAGTCTTCATTCTCACTGTCTGTCTGCCTCAAGAAATGATCAGCTAAGGCCAATATGGTATTTTGGGAATGCTAAAGTAACAGCCTGCCCTGTGCTCAGCAGAATCCTGTTATTCTGCTTTAATAAAAAACAAGAATTGACTTTGCTGAACTCTGCTGTGTTTTTATTAATTATTATTATTTACTCTTCTACAGAATACATAATAGGGAGAAAAGCAGTAACTTTGCTTAAATGAGTTCAGAATTTCATTATCTTGTGTGGCAAGAAAGAAGGCACTATATTAAAAATATGTAATTAACTTGTACCATAAATGATGTGGTGCAACGCAAAGGCCAGTGTAGAGCTAATGTAGTGGACACAAAATAATGTGTTCTCATGCACAGCATTCTGAAGGTGTACATTATTCCTACCATTTACTGTGCTTCCTGAGTCGTGATGTTATTTGGGAAATGTTTCGAGACAAAACCAAAACGGAGCCTGAATCGTATGCATTTGTGCAAGACAGGAATCTCAGCAAATAGGCAAATAATGCCACTAACTTTAATGAGATCTTAAAGTAATTCATCTTACCCTAAAGTATATCCCGTCATTTTGACTTGGTCATGTAAACATAGGTGCCATGTATGATTGCCTAGGGTACAGAGGACACCTTAAGAGAGATGGTAGATGTGTCACAAGGTCTATGGGAGATCTATACCTTCTGGACTGGTATCTGGAGAATACCCTAAATCTACTCAAGTGGCATAAGCTATTCATGCAGGCATGTAAACTGTGCTCCAGTGCACTACAGTTTTCCTAGCTCCGTTAACTACATCAATTAGGGGTTCATTCAATTGCCTAAATGTAGGCATCTAATATCATTTTAGATGCCCTAGGGTATCCTAGGTAGGACCTGGAGTAGCCTCCAGGTGCCAGTCCGGAAAGGCACCTCTGCTAACCTGGTGTGAATGTGAATACAGGAGGAGCCAACAAGGAGAGGTGTGCTGCTGGACCTCGTACTAACAAACAAAGAAGGACTGGTGGAAGATGTGAAGGTTGGGGGCTGCCTTGGCTGCAGTGACAATGAGATGGTGGAGTTCAGGATCCTGTGAGGAGGCAGCAGGGCACCAAGTAGGATCGCAACCCTGGACTTCAGGAGAGCAAACTTTGGCCTCTTCAGGGACCTACTTGGAGTAATCCCATGGGTGAGGGCCCTAGAAGGAAGGAGTGTTCAAGAGAGCTGGTTAATATTCAAACATCACTTCCTCCAGGCTCAAGAGCGGTGCATCCCTATGAGTAGGAAGTCAAGCAAAGGAGGCAGGAGACCTGCATGGATGAGCAAGGAGCTCCTGGCAAAACTCAACCAGAAGGAGGAAGTATACAGAAAGTGGAAAGGGGGACAGGCCACTTGGGAGGAATATAGGAATGTTGTCAGAGTATGCAGGGATGCGACGAGGAAGGCTAAGGCCCATTTGGAATTAAATCTGGCCAGAGATGTCAAGGACAGCAAGAAGGGCTTCTTCAAATACATGAGCAGCAAGAGGAAGACTAGGGACAATGTGGGCCCTTTGCTGAATGGGGTGGGTGCCCTGGTGACGAAGGATGCAGAGAAGGCAGAGTTACTGAATGCCACCTTTGCTTCAGTCTTTACTGGTCAGACCAGCCCTCAGGAACCCCAGACCCTGGAGGCAAGAGAGAAAGTCTGGAGAGAGGAAGACTTTCCCTTGGTGGAGGAGGAGTGGGTTAGAGATCATTTAAGCAAACTTGACACCCACAAATCCATGGGCCCTGATGGGATGCACCCACGAGTGCTGAGGGAGCTGGCGGACATTATTGCTAAGCCACTCTCCATCATCTTTGAAAGGTCATGGAGGACAGGAGAGGTGCCCGAGGACTGGAAGAAAGCCAATGTCACCCCAGTCTTCAAAAAGGGCAAGAAGGAGGACCCAGGGAGCTACAGGCCAGTCAGCCTCACCTGCATCCCTGGAAAGGTGATGGAGCAGCTCATCCTGGAAGCCATCTCCAAGCATGTGGAGGACAAGAAAGTGATCAGGAGTACTCAGCGTGGCTTCACCAAGGGGAAATCATGCCTAACCAATCTGATAGCCTTCTATGATGGAATGACTGGCTGGGTAGATGAGGGGAGAGCAGTGGATGTTGTCTACCTTGACTTCAGCAAGGCTTTTGACACTGTCTCCCATAGCATCCTCATAGACAAGCTCAGGAAGTGTGGGTTAGATGAGTGGACAGTGAGGTGAATTGAGAACTGGCTGAATGGCAGAGCTCAGAGAGTTGTGATCAGTGGCACAGAGTCTAGTTGGAGGCCTGTAGCTAGCGGTGTCCCCCAGGGGTCAGTACTGGGTCCAGTCTTGTTCAGCTTCTTCATCACTGACCTGGATGAAGGCACAGAGTGCACCCTCAGCAAGTTTGCTGACGATACAAAACTGGGAGGAGTGGCCGATACACCAGAGGGCTGTGCTGCCATTCAGAGAGACTTGGACAGGCTGGAGAGGTGGGCAGAGAGGAACCTCATGAAGTTCAACAAAGGCAAGTGCAGGGTCCTGCACCTGGGGAGGAATAACCCCAGTCACCAGTACAGGTTGGGGGGTGACCTGCCGGAGAGCAGCTCTGCCGAGAAGGACCTGGGAGTGCTGGTGGACACCAAGTTAAGCATGAGGCAGCAATGTGCCCTTGYGGCCAAGAAGGCCAATGGTATCCTGGGGTGCATGAGGAAGAGTGATGCCAGCAGGTGGAGGGAGGTGATCCTGCCCCTCTCCTCAGCCCTGCTGAGRCCACATCTGCAGTACTGTGTCCAGTTCTGGGCTCCCCAGGACAAGAGGGATGTGGCACTACTGGAGCAAGTCCAGCGAAGGGCYACAAAGATGATTAGGGGACTGGAGCATCTCTCTTATGAGGAAAGGCTGAGAGAGCTGGGCCTGTTTAGCCTRGAGAAGAGAAGGCTGAGAGGAGATCTTATCAACGTGTACAAGTATCTGAAGGGAGGGTGTCGAGAGGATGGGRCCAGACTCTTTTCAGTGGTGCCSAGCGACAGGACGCGAGGCAATGGGCACAAACTGAAACACAGACAGTTCCATCTGAACATGAGGGAAAGCTTCTTCCCTGTGAGGGTGACAGAGCACTGGAACAGGTTGCCCAGAGAGGTTGTGGAGTCTCCTTCTCTGGAGATATTCAAAACGCGCCTGGATGCAATCCTGTGCAATGTGTGCTAGGTGACCCTGCTTGAGCAGGGGGGTTGGACTGGATGATCCCTAGAGGTCCCTTCCAACCTCAGCGATTCTGTGATTCTGTGATTCTGTAATACCTCCATTACCCTCTGAGATATCCAGAAGTATCTCCAGTGGAACTAAACATCTATGTTTACAACCAGTTCAAGCCCCCAATCTCCAGTGACCACAATAGGACTTAAGTCACATGTGAACACCTTAACTGAGAAGTCTTAATCTGGAGCTGAATCATGCTTCTAATGGCTTATTTGGAGTCCTAAGTGATGAGGCAGCAGARCTCCGGAAGGAAATCAGACTTTTCTGAATTTCGGTCAATTTATTTAAATTGTCTAAGTGTGGTTTTCATTGTGTAACTTTAGACACCACAGGTTTATTCAATTTATCTTGTCATAAAAAGCCAAGACATGAATAAATTTAACAGGGTATGGCATCTATYGGTCAATCCATCACAAAAACAAACAAACAAACAAACAGACAAACAAATGAAACCAAACCAAAAAAAAAGTGTACTTCTTTTTTCAGCTTATTATTTCCTGTTCTAGATGTACATATGTCTTCTTAACATCATTGTAGAAAAGCTCAGACTGTTTTTGCGAGCTCCATCACATCTTAAATGCCATCCGAGCTAGTGACTTTTGTCTTCCTTTATCAACAGCAGGGAGAAGGAGGCACCTTTGTGGAAAGATTCATAAGAGCTATTGCTAATTTTATTTTACCTTCTGTTTTCCTTCACTGACCTTAGAGGGAGCCTTGTCAATCAACTCAGATGTCTACAYTGTAGAGGTCTACACCTGGTCAGATGAACCCTGACCTCTAAGATAAATAGAAAATGGAGATACATGAAGATGAGCACTTGGGCAAAAGCAAGTCTTTAACCTGGTAATTTTCTGAGCAGGGAACAACTTCTTTGTGTGTGTACACAGTATAATACTCAGAGGCTCTTTTTTTTTTCTCTCTCTCTGATAGAGGCCTCTTTCACCATTCAAAAATAATATAAAAAAAAAAACAAGCAAAATCCACTTCACAGATCAAGGGGGACTTCTGAATCTTTGCTGGAGTCCTTCAACCCCTCCTGCATCTCCATATTTCCTCCTCCTTATAGATGAAGTGTCTGCTTTGTTGGAGGACAGTGACTATACAGAGCAATGTTCCCATTTGCACAATGTTATTTATTTAAGGCAGTGTTGTTCTAAAGACATTTAAAAAAAAAAAGTCATAAAAGTTTCTTCAGACACTAACAGGAATCTCTGGAGTGTATGTGACCAAAAAGACCCACCCCAAAAAGAAAGAAAAAAGTTACAACATGCCTGTCTCCAGTTTCTGACATACTCCCTGGAGCATTCAACCTATGARTATGAACAACAACAGTGAGAACTGGAGCAATTTAAAGTCAAAAGAATCTAATTTCTTAGGATGTAGGACCTATAGAAGGGGAAAATGGAGGGATAGTTTTTCTTTTCTCCTTTCTTTCCTCTTACCTAAAAATGACAATAAGATTGCAGCTGCCTCATCTGCTGTGAAGAAACTTGAATCGTTGTGATGGGGTAGAACAGAGATAACCCTGCACAAGTTTCTTCTGTCCAATTCTTACCCACTTCTTTTCTTTTTTGTTTCTCAGACCAGAACTCCTTGGCATACTGCTTCTGTTCCCATTCTGTTATAAATAAAATCCAAGCCCAAAATGGAAAGGGTACATCCTTCCTGTCATATTCGATTTGTGCTCTGAAAGACACTACCTTGATAGAGAGAGGCAGTTTGGTGCTAGACTTCAACAAGCATTATGACTTTCACACTGAACCCTTACCAAAATACCCCCATAGGAACAACAACAAAAAAATCCTCCCCTCAAAAAAAAAAACAGAAGATTTTTTTTTTCCCCTCCAGATGTTGTTTTTATTTCTCATCTGCAACAGAAAGAGCRAAAGCAAAGGAGAGAAATCCTAACAAGGCTGATGCTACCTGTCTTCATTTAACCGTAAGTGCCTGTTAGCAAGGGTGCTAAGGCTGGGTGTTCGGGATCGTGTCTCCCCAGCTCTTCCATCTCAAACAGTCACAGTCTGACAGCTTTCGCAGGCCGCAGACAACAGGTGGTCAGCAGCTGGACAGTGTTAAAAGGGATCTCTCAGCTGTGCTAGAAGTCACAAAAACAATCCCAGTTCACTCCAGCCCAATGACAAGGCTGCAGTGATGGCTCATCAGAGACCTTCCTGTCAAGATTAATCACAGATGCTGCCCCTGAAGCTGTCCGTTCAAATGCTCAATGTTGGAAGGTCTCTTTTTCCCTCTCAACTTTTTTTCACTGTCAACACCACTTTTTGCTACTCTAGAGCAGATTTTGGCCTGTTCATGGACCTGCTTGGAAGAATCCCATGGGATATTGCCCTGGAGGAAAGAGTGGTCCAAGAGAGCTGCTTGATATTCAAGGATTGCCTCCTCCAAGCTCAGGAATGATCCATCCCAACAGGCAGGAAAACAAAGGTGGCTGGAGGCCTGCATAGATGAAGAAGGGGCTCTTGACTAAACTGAAACACAAAAAGGAAGTGTATGAGAGGTGGAAGCAGGGACAGGTGACCAGGAGGAATATAGAGATACTGTCTGAGCATGCAGGGATGGAGTTAGGAGACCTAATGCCCCTCTAGAGTTGAAATGAGCAAGGGACATTAATGGCAATGAGAAAGGCTTCTRCAAACACATCAGCAGCAAAAGGAAGGCTAGGGAAATGTGGGTCCACTGCTGAATGAGAATGAGGCCCTGGTGACAAAAGACACAAAAAAGGCCAAGTACCAAATGCCTTTTTCATCTCAGTCCTTACTGGTAAGATGGGCCTACAGGAATCCCAACCCATGAGAGCAGAAGCCAATCTGGAGCAATGAAGACTTACCCTCAGTGGAGGAGGATCTGGTCAGGGAACACTTAAACAAACTGGATATGCACAAGTCCAAGAGCCCTGGTGGGATGCACCTGTGAGTGCTGAGGGAGCTGGTTGATGTCATTGGAAAGCCACTCTTGATTATCTTTGAAAGGTCAAGAAAGCAAATGTCACCCTTCTTTTAAGAAGGGGAAGAAGGAGGATTCAGGGAAATACAGGAGGAACTGATGGAGGAACTAATCCTGGATACTATTTCCAGACATGTGAAGGACAGAAAAGTGTTTGGGAGTAGTCAGCATGGTTTTACAAAGGGGAAACCATGTTTAATCAACCTGATAGCATGCTGTGTTGAGATGACTGGCTTGGTGGATGAGGGGAGAACAGCGGATATTTACCTTGACTTCAGTAAGGCTTTTGACACTGGCTCCCATAACATCCTCATAGGCAAACTCAGGAAGTGTTAGATAAGTGGTCAGAGGTGAACTAAAAACAGGTTGACTGGCTGAGCTGAGAGGGTCTTGTTCAGCGGCACAAAGTCCAGCTGGAGACCAGTCACTAGTGGTACCCGCCAGGGTCGATACTCAGGCCAATACTGTCTAGCACCTTCATTAATGACCTYGATGGTGGGAATGAGWGCAACCTCAGCAAGTTTGCAGGTGGTACAAAACTGGGAAGTGGAGCTAATCCATCCCTGGCAGATACTGGTACTGGCATTCAGAGGGACCTCAACAGGCTGGAGAAACAGGCAGAGAGGAACCTCATGAAGTTCGACAAAGGGAAGTGCAGAGTCCTGCACCTAGGCAGAAATAACCCCAAACACCTGTACACCCTGGGGGCTGACCTGCTGCAGAACAGCTTTGGAGAGAAAGCCCTGGAGGTCCTGGTGGATGCCCAGATGTTGCGTCCTTGTGGCAAAGAAGTCCAATGATATCCTGAGCTGCATCAGGCAGCATGCTACCACCAAGTCAACGGAAGTGATCCTTGCCCTCTACTCAGCACTGGTGAGACATATCTGGAGTCCTGCGTCTGGTGCTGGGTTCCTCAGTACAAGAGAGACATAGATTTACTGGCCCCCAAAGGGCCACAAAGGTGATGAAGGGACTGCAGGATCTCTCATACAAGGAGAGGCTAAGAGAGCTGGGACTGTTCAGCCTCGAGAAGAGAAGGCTCAGGGGGATCTTATCAATGTGTATAAATATCTGACAAGAGGATGTAAAGAGGATGGGGTTAGTCTCTTCTGACTGGTGTCCAGTGACAGGAGGCAAGAAACTGAAACACGGGAAATTCCATTTGAACACAAGAAAACACTTCCTCACTGTGAGGGTGGCTGAACATTGAAACAGGTTGCCCAGAGAGGTTGTGGAATCTCCATCCTTGCAGATACTCAAAACCCATCTGGACATAGTCCTGGGCAACCTGCTCCATCTGACCCTGCTTGAGCAGGGGGGTTGGACCAGATGATCTCCAGAGGTCCCTGCCAACCCCAACTATTCTGTGATTCTGTGGAAGAGGGAGTTAAAATTCCAGTACCTGCACACTTTGAATGCGACTCCATGCAAGGAGATGCTGCTCTTCTAGACTTGCCCTTGCGGCTCAGTGATAACTATAGCTATAATTATCCTCCGCCATTCCAGCTGTCACTAATGAGTAGTTTGCTGTCTTCCCATTGAGGACTAAGAAACTGGATGTACTTAAAAATAGGTGTCTTTCAGCCCCCAAAATCTTTCTTCTGAAATAAGACTGGTGTTAAGAAAGGGATAGATAGATAGTATGTGAGGAGTCTTGCATAATCTCCTATGTAATCCTTACCTGTGATACTGCTTCTTAGTATGAGATTTAGAAGGGGATGGTAATTTGTTGCTATATCAAACTACAAAGCCTGGTCATTTAATATCATTTTGTCCCATTCAGATCCCTTCAGATTGCTGTTATAAAATATTACTTTTCTTTACCTGTAGGTAGCTTTTTTTTCTTTCTTTTTTTTTTTAACTTTTTTTATGCTTTTATTTTTGAGAAGAGATGTGAATTTAAGCCTACTAACAACAGGCTTGCTTTTTACCTTTCAGGTATCCATTAGAAGTCATCTGTGGTCACCCAAGCATATGAGGGTTGAAAAACAACACTGAAAACTACTGCTCTATCCAGTTGTGTGTCTACACCTATTTGACATCATTCATTTGGTAATGAAAGGACTTCTGTGGTTCATACCTATAGCCCCTATTATTCCCTAGTCCAATTTCCAGAGAAGCAGTCTGGTGTTTTCTCCTATATTATACCACAGGCGGTTGGTCAGCCGATAAGGTAAACATCAGCAAAGGCAATCAGTTTAGTTCGTTGTGTGACTCCTTGAAGTGAAAGAGGAACTGAGTTCAGAGAGCTCATTTCTTAAAAGCACGTATGGAGGGGAGCACAAGCCCTTAATGCATGCCACAAAATACAGGAAAATGCCTCCAGATTTTGTTTGCATGTTATGGCCTTAACCACTTCCTTGGGGAAACCAAAAAGGACTGAACTCAGGATTAAGGGTCAGGTCTGAAAATATATATGTAGTCTCTTGTATTCCTTTGTATCATCTAGCAAATACTTAGCTCTTACTACCTAGGAAAAAGCTTGCAGGACCAGCCTTTCACAAAGGATGAAAGAACTGTCTTCAGATTGCAAGCCTGGATTGCTGTAAGGAGCTGAGTAAAATTAAAATTTGCAGGGTCTCTCCCTCTTTCTCTCTTTTGTTTAAAAAAATATATACATAAATGACCAGTGATCTAGATAGTTCATTTTCTTCCCCTTTTCATTAGTAAATAATACCTAGAATGAGACAGTCTCAAAATTTTGAAGACAAAGAAACTTATTGTGTTTCTCTCCAAACACTCCATATACATTAGAGCGGTTTTTAATCCCTGCACAAATATGCACCTCACATGTGCAGATGCAAACACGGAGTGGGAGCTCAGGGGAAAAAAAAAAAAAAAAAAGCTTTTGCCTTAGGGATTGTGTTTGGACTGTTTTGCTAATGCTACTTTGCATTTGTTTCATTACTAACAAAGCTCAAATTGGGTCACAGACTGCACGTCAGTACAGTGCACTACTGGCATTGTGAGTCTGGCTGCTTTTCTTTCCCCTTTTCCATCTTGTCAGACTCTTTCCTTTCCACTCTGTAGACAGGCAAAAACACTGTGCAGGAGATAAGCAAGGTAGATGTCTCAAAATGTACCCTCCTCCCTTTAGGACTTTGCCTGCGGTTCCCTCCAAGCCTTAGCAATGGCCACTTGTCCAGACCACCAGACTGACGTCTTGTTTGGACAAAGCTCGACTCCTGCTGCCTAATTTGAGTATCTACTTATGGAAACTGAGTGGATCTTGATGAGCTGACCTTGGCTCCTGTGATCGATGAAGGACTGATTCCTCCATGTAAATGGAGCCTGGGACGATTAGACTTTGCACTTATGTTCTTCAGTTAAGAACAATTGGAAAAAAAATGTAGGTTGGAAGGAACAGCTGGAGGTCTCTAGCTCCTCCCTCAAAGCAAGGCTAACTTCAAAGGGGGGTCAGGGTGGATAGGACCTTTTCTCGCCCAGTTCTGAAAATCTTCAGGAATGGAGATTTCACAGCCACTGTGGGCAACCCCTTCCTATGCCTCACCCCTTGCTTGGGGGCAAACAATTTCATCATTTCCCACCAGAATTTTCTTCCTTGCGGCTTGTCACCACTGCCTCCAGTTCTCCCACTGCATATCTCTCAGAAGAATCTGGATCTGAAACTCTTTAAAAGCCTCTTTTCTGTAATGGTGGGAGCCCTTAGCTTCCCCCCTCCCCGTACCCTTCTCTCCTCCAGGCTGAATATTCCCAGTCCTTTAGCTTCTCCTCGTATGCCATGGGCTCTAGACCCCCAGCCATCTCCGTTGCCCTCCACTGGACTCTCACCAGCTCATTCACAAAAGTACCTATAATTAGTAGCCTGAGACCAGCACAAAGGTGTCAGCAATATTCTGTGGCTTTCACACAAGCAGGCAAGTTCAACTGTACATAGAGAAACTAAGATTTGCCACTGTACAGTTTCTTCCCTCTCTAAGCCATGGCTCAGCGCTGACAAATTCAGTGAGAATCACTGCTTTTCTGAATCATACCAGGTCAATCTTGCCAAGACTTTGTAGGTTATCCTCCTACATATTGAAGGCCTTAAGACTTTCAAAACTGATTCCGGCTTAAAAAAAAAAAAAAAAAGATAGAGAATCCGTTTTAAGAAGATMTCCTTCAAAATCCAGTGAGGTTAAGAACTCCAAACACTGATAATTTGCATAAGTGCCTTGTGCGTATCTAATCTCATTTTCACCACAGATATACCTGTACAGCCAGACAGTTAGGATTAAGACTTCAAAGTATGAATAACCAGGAAAAATCTCTACACATGCACAAAAACTTTCTAATAGTCTCTAAAGGAAGTCAGAGTAAGCCCTACCACAACAGACCGTCTAAAATGGGTCAAGTATGGTCTCGCCAAACAATTTCCACCCCAGGGCTAGTCTTGCAAACCGTGGTTATCCGAGCAAGCTCTAATCATCTGCCCTGGTCCACTGCATTCAGTAGAACTTAACTGCATGGGAATGAGTCAATACACAAATACAAATTGTGATACCCAAGCTTTAGTCAAAGTGGAACTAATTCAATCGAATAACTTTGCTTTGTAAGAGAAATAGAATCGTTCATGAAGAAAGGTGCAATGAAAGAGGAGGAAGGCTGCTAGAAAATGCAGTTCTGTATATTTTGATTTTCTCATGTTACTGAAGGAGGTTGTCTCATATATAACTAGATATGAATATGTTGTATATAGATACACAGGTATATAGACCACCTGAGGGGGGAAAAAAAAACAAAAAACAAAAAAAGGAAAAAGAAAGGGAGAAATATACTGGGAACTCTTTAGGGTACTTTGGAGGAACGTAATATGTAATGATTTTTTGCTGCTTTCTATGATTTGTGAAGAGTGAATTTCAGCATTTTTTTATTATTTACACATGGGAATGTAGCTTTGCATATGATTTTGAGCTACACACACACACATACACACACACACACATACACGTGCATGCACACGCACACACACACACACACACACACACACTCTACCAAAGAACTGAATACTTCACATTATCTCTCCCTCTCTTTTGGATTTCAATGTCAACAAATAGAAAGTCAATTATTAGTATGCAGACAAATTTCCCTAAATTACACCTTTAGCCATTTTTATGACAATGCTGACAGTGTTATTACTGAGTTGAAGAGAACACCCTGCTGAACAGTGTTTTCCTGCTTTTAGCATGAAGCAAAGACAAAAGCTAGGAGAAAAAAAAAATAGGGCTTTTTTGTACATCTCTTTTGGTGATGTGCTTTTTATGCAAATTTCTCATAGTTTTCTACAGCAATGATACCATTAAATGCCTTGAGATTATTTGTAAGAGAAAAGTGTTACCTTGAGATTAAGACATAAAGTGCTAAGTGCATTTTTAGGAACAGAGAAGATTTCTTCGTAAAGAAGTTAATGTTCCAAAGAAAGCTTTGTTTATTCGAAAGGTTTTATGGCTGTGCTGTTTTCTTCACTTAGCACCTTAATTCTCACGAACCATACGGCTGTCCAGATGTTTAAAATAAAAAGCCCATTTGGGTATTATCAGAGATCACTGAGAAAAGATATACAGACATGACGTTTAGCTATGCAACATAAATTCTCAGAGTATATAGCACCCATAAACTCCGTATCCTAGACCTGATGAAACTGAACCCATAAATCATAAAAACTAGACAAAGGTCCACAAAGGTCTTAATACAATCTACCTCTACCGGATGCCATTTAAAAAGTATCTACTAGCCAGGGTGATATTCCTTTTTTTCTCATCAAAGTATTATTGGAAAATGTGTTTACCAGGGGTGAAGATGTTTCTACCCGACCTAGATGCACTTTTCAGATGTTCTCATTCCTTGTAATGCCTTGAGAAGAGGGTTACCTAACACCTAAAATACATACATTCTCCTGATTACCTGAATCTTTCATTTCCTCCCCTCCAGGGTTGCCTAATATGCTCCCCAAGCTATTATTGTTTTGCTTCAGATAGCTTGGCCGTCTTGCTGAGTTTCATTTGCTGTCACGCAGTCACAAATTACAGCACTTACTGCAGACTGCCTCCATTGTAAAGTATCAGTTTGTGCTTGCTGAACTGGAGAACATGATGATGGATCAAGGTGCATTTGTGCTAATCCATCGCAAGTTGATTCTCCAAAGAATGCAGCACAATAGGAGTCTCTGGAATTTCCTTTCCATTTTAATTTGCTTATGCTGTTTGCTAGTAATTGTTTGCTATGCCAGGCTTTGTATCCACCACAGCAGTCTGCACTCACTTTTCTTCCTTGGCTTTTGACAGATTATAAAAAAATAAATTAATTAAAAATAATAATAAAATAAAAAAAGAAAAGAAAGGGAAAAGTGATACTTGCTTTTTTGTTAGTTTCTTTTTACCTTCATAAACAAATCTTTAAAGCTGGCCAGATTTTCTGCAGGTGTAAATCACCCTAGCTCCTCTGTGCATGCCATTTTACGTCAGCTGAGGCTGTAATACAATACTTCTAAAATGCCAGTGATGTAGCTGTTGTCTAGACTTCAGTTCTGAGCCAGACTTACATCTCCTAAAGGAACATTTGCCCCATTTTATCTATGTTCACTGACATCTCCTGCTTCAAGTGCTTTCAAACACATTTGTTCTTAAATGCATGAGGTTTCTACAATAGGGTGGACAGTGAGTGTACGCTAGGTGGGAACTGATTAGCCTGAGTTAGAAGAACAGTTCAGTTGGCAAACCCTGAATGAATGGGTTGGTATTTATCTTCTACTTCATGTGCTTCGTCAGTGGTTCAGAGTCTGGATCTCGGACCAGGTCCCCCCTACTTTAGCTGCTGTGTCTACGCAGAAGAAGAGGAGAGTCTTCCCTTCTTGAAAAGCTCATACTAAATACTACCCTAACATTAAGATTCTTCAGATTCATCCATATCAGAAAAGCTCAGATGTCAAATTCTGTTTTCTTTTACTCCCCCCCCCCAAAAAAAGTGACATAACTGACACAATATGGGCAAAATAGTTTTAGTTTGTCAAAACTACTACACTGTCAATTTTTGTGTTGTCACAACGGGTAACGTAGCATGACTATCATTGCTGTGAAAATGTTAGGTTTGATTTCCTTAGCATTGCCTGTTCAAATTGCTGAGGTTCAGTTTGTGATGCCATTTTTTTTTTTCTATGTTTCATTAGCATTGAGGGTCAATTCCTAGAGGCATTGCACAGCCTAACTTGCATGGTTCTCTCTGTTCCTCCAAAGAAAATTCATTGTTATTTTTAGAAAGTGCCTTTTTTTTTTTCTCAATAATTCTTAGAAAATCTAAGCTGACATGCTCATTAGAAGTTAGGGATGGAGTAGAACTAATATCTCATAAGCAAGATTTGTATATCAAAGATCTATGGGTGTGGGCCCTGAAGCAGCAAGATCACCAATTCATCCTTCTAGCACTCAAAGTTAAAAAAAAATGTTTATTAACAAGAGTTACCGGTGCTGTCACATATAACTTAGGACTTAAATTTTGGCTTACAGTCCCTGAAGGGTGCCTTGAAAGTATGAAGGCTGTGGGAAGGGAGAGTCTTTTGGCTGTCAGGATAGGGTCAGTTAGTATTTGGTGGGCTTTCTGTGTAAGGTAACAACTTGGCTCCTGTGTCCTGTTCTATTTAAGCACTTATACTGGCTTCTGAAAAAATAGCTTGCCCAGCTTAGCTGATCAAGGGCTGTAATTATTGTTCTTAATTAATAGCAGTCAAAAATGTGTATTCTTGCCAGTTGAAATGTATTTGGTATTTTTTTTTGTGCAAGTTGCAATAACAGTAAAATCACCAGCTCTACCTAAAAATTGAAAATTACTCGTTAGAATGAACTCTGGTYTCTGGAGGACTGGTTTGTAAAACTACATTCCTAGTTATGACCTAAAAAAGAAGTAGAAGTCTGTAGACATGAAGAACCAATGTTGTCAGGGACAAAATCAATAGCGGTGGTTTTCTTTCTTTTGAGCAAAGTTAAACCACATACACAAAAATAGTGGRATGTTGTGTATTCAATTAGTAGACTAATTAGTTGTCCTTTCAAATTCATCAGACACAGTGTCACGTCAGTGTGGGTTTAGAATCATTCTCAGTACTGAACAAAATAACAAAATCTATGGCAACCTTAAAAACTTCTTGAGACTCTGAATGCTGCGTGATTGACAGGTGATAACGCTGCGTGCTGGAAACCATCGCATACATCCAGGACACACACGGCCCAGTTTCTCTGCTTCTCTGGCCGTGATACATCCCACCATCAGATGTAGGAGGAAGATGACGCCTCTAAAAGCCATTCAGACCACGGGGGATCTAAGATGACTCCTGTAAAGTCTTGCTCCCTGCATTGACTACAGAGAAAGTGTCAGTAATTATATAGCACTAATTTAGGCCTGACGGGTAACAAGATTTCAGTGAGATGAATCTGGTCCTCTATGTCTAAAGCCTACAGTGCTCACACAGAAAGCTTTGTCTGGCTTTGGTGACAGGCAGAAAGGTACTGTGAGGAGGATCAGAGGTCTGCATGGTCATGGGTAGACTGGGGAAGGTAGACAGGGAATGGTCCTCTGTTGCTTCCCATTACAAAAACTGTACATCACCAAACACAGCAATTGCCAGAGACAAAGCAAATAAGAGGAGGTGATTTTTCACACTGTGTGTGGCTGAACTTTGCCACAGGAGGTTTTACTCAAGGCCTGGAGGCACCTAAATGCCACAGAAACTTTAATTTATTGACTCTGCTACCTAGATGTTTCCCAGCTACCCTAAGTTCATCTTTATATYGTTAAATATTTCAGTGCTGACAGGGCTGTAAAACTTGATGTCCAGCTCTTTCTTCCTTCATCAGGATCCTTCCTGGAGGACTGTGAGCTGTTAAGCAATCCCAGACAAAGTCTTACATTAATGCAAGAGATTTGGGCATCAGCTATTTCTTCTCTCTCCCCTGACCTTTTCTCTGTAATAGTCTAGTTACTGCTCTCTCCCATGACATGGGAGACTGCAGGTTGATACCCACCTCTACCTGAAGAGGTTCGGTCCTACATCTCTCACTTTCCTAGTAAATTCTTAAACAGTCTAGATATAGAACAGAGTGGGGGAATAAGGGAAATTGTGCATATTGCCATTCATTACTCCCTCCTGAGGAAAGTAATCTACTAGATAGCTAAATAATTTGAGATTCATGAAACCAGACAGAGCACAAGTAGGAGCATAAGTCTGTAGCCTAGTGATTAGGACCCCCTGGAGACCTAATTTCCTCCTCCAACAACACTATTGTATGTGAAAACTATTCCAGGATAAAACACAGAATATCCACTTTTTTTTTTCTGTGATCCAAAGCGTCCAAGAGTGGTTGCCTTTCCTAGCAGTGATATCCTGAGCAGACAGTGGCTATGTATACAGATGATTTAACAGGAATGGGGTCCAACATAATGGTTTGCAACAATAAACTCCAGTAATTGTTAAAACTACTTTTGTTCACACTTTTTTTTTTTTAAGCAGTGAACAGGCTGGTTCTGGACTTTGTCTCAAATCATACAGCTATTGCTGATCTCACAAGACACCTGAGAGTGGCCAAGTGAACAGATATCCTAACGTTCAGAAGGTGCTAGGTTACCACAATTTGCAAATAAAAAAACAGCATCAGCAAAGCCAAAAATACAAGTTAAATGTCACTTTTAAATCCTACAGAAAGCTCCATCTTTCTGTAAGATAACCCTACTTTAACATTAAAAGTAGGTTCTCAGAATTTACATTTAGCATGAAATTTAATATCTCCCTTTCCAAGCAGGTGACCGAGGCAGCAAATTGCACAACAGTTTCTACATTTTGTTTTGAGATCTTCTGGGAACTTCTGGTATTGTCAGAGGACCCTGGGAACGCTTTGAGGAACGTCAGGATGCCTGCTGCTGCCGGGAAAGGACAGCCACAGGAGGCCATGACTTCTAGCAAGCTCTAGCAGCTTCTAACAAGCTCTGCCAGCTGTTCCTGATCAGAGGGTGCTTTGAGCTTTTTGCTTCCAGCTGACTCCTGGTGAGGGAGGGTCAAGCAGCCTTTCAGCAGGTACTAGGAAAAGGCCTATATCACTGCCAGGTGGTCCCAGCTCCCAGATGCCGCTGCTGCAGTTTGTGCRCTCAGGGGTGATGGTGACATGCTGTGGGGGCATGGTCCCCAGCACCAGCTGAAGCAACTACCCCTGGAAGAAAAGAAGCCTTGGCCTTGTGAACCTCATGCCCGTGGAGACCCCTAAGCTATGCAGGAATGATTAACTGTTCAAAGCTCCCCTTTATAACAGTGCTCATTACGGTGCTAAAACTCAGATTTTCTCAGATGTTTCACTGTTAAGTTACTAATTTATTGCACTGTTATAGCTGAGTTATTGAGATGTCCATTCCTTGTCTAAATGCAATACTGACATCTTTCAGACCTCTTTATTTTTGAAAGCCCCTTATGTTATAGAGACTCCAAACCCTCTCCAGGAAAGTGAGTGGTGGCAACAGTCCAATGCTGAGCAGGAGGTTAGACTAAATGACCTTCAGACATCCCTTAAAACCAATATTCCTATGACTCTGTGAAACCACTGTTTTACTRAGCTTACTTCTAAAAAGTTTGTCCTAAAACCTAATTTCAATTTTTCCTTCCAAAATTTAGGTTGTTTTTTCTTTTCCTGTCCTCCATGAGCACGCCTTTCCCATTTCCAGTAGCACATCAGGTAGYTGGAGACAGTTACCAGGTATGCTTTCAGTCTTTTCTTCTTTTGGCTGAACAGTCCAAGTTTGTTCAATCTTCTCTAAAATATCACGTTTTTCAGATATGTGATCATTTTCACTCCTCTGGCTTTGGTCCATACCTTTCTTGGATATGTTGTTCTAGTAGAGGCCTTCCCAATGCTGAATAAA
The DNA here is from genome assembly GCF_003343035.1 of Apteryx rowi. Classification (NCBI taxonomy): domain Eukaryota; kingdom Metazoa; phylum Chordata; class Aves; order Apterygiformes; family Apterygidae; genus Apteryx; species Apteryx rowi. The sequence continues at coordinate 1,164,441 of NW_020449119.1, read as the reverse complement.
TTGGAAGGGTTTTGAAGGTTATACTACTGTTTTTACATTGAGGTTGGGTGAAGGGAGGTTGCGACAAGATGACACTGCCAACAATGTTCACTCATGACCTACTATAACTTCTAAACCCTTTTCTGCATAATGGCTGCTCCAGCAGCTGGTCCCCATTCTGATTTTTTTACAGCTGATTATGCCTGTGAAGTGTTATACTTTGCATGATTTTTATCCTGTTTTTTTTTTTCCAACCATATCTCCAGTGTGTCAGGATAATTTTGAGTTCCAGTCCTGATCTTGAGCTTCTTGAAAGCTGTTATTCCCTGCAGATTTAGTAAATGCACTTTCTATTCCATCATCTGTGTCATTAATAAAAGTATTAGATACTTCCAAAATGAAGACAGACCCCAGTCACTTCCCTCTGTTTTGAGTACGAATCATTGATAGCTAATCCCTGAGCACAGCTTTCTAATAGTCTTTGTACCTCCTCTACAGTAGTTTCATCCAGACCAGATTTCTCAGGCTTCTTTGGGGAAAAAATACCTCTAAGACTGTGTCAAAAGTCTTACCAAAGTCAAAATATGATGTTTCCAATTTCTGCTCGATCCACAAACCATTTTACAGAAAGAAATTTGTTGGTTTGGCATGCTTTGCTCCCAACAAATCTAGGCTATCTGTTACTCGTTGTTATTTTCTGGGGGTTCACAAAAAAATTTATAGATTTTGTAGGGGGTTTTTTCAGTGCACAAGTCATAGTCGCACAATGTTGTCCATCATTTCATACATTCCTTAAGCAAAACAATGTTAGCTTTTTAAAAAATGACATGTGAATAAAATTAGTTTTCAAATTATGTTGAAATAAACATTATACCCATGCTAATGAAGATTTAGTGTTTTGTGGTGAAAGAGTGCTATTCAACATAAATATCTAGATTTATGCAGAGATGTGAAACATCTTTATTATCTATGCATATACAGTACCTTAAAGAAATTTGCTTTGCAGAAATGCAAATATACTTGTCTGTAGAGTCCATCAGTTAAAAAAAAAAAAAAAAGGAAAAGGTAATTGCACTTTATGCATATATATGATAGAAGAAAAGCTTTATGGTTATTTCAGTTGCTACTTACTCTGACCTCAGAGTCAGAATAGCATGAAGGAAGTGGATAGTCTTATTTTATGCAGATAGTTAGGCTTTTAATACAGTCGGTGGAGAAAAGTAAGCTCTGAATCACCTCTGGGAAGTACTTCACTTAGTACTCAAACTAAATGTCTAAAGTCAGGCAGTGTAATTAACCTCTGTTGGTCCTGCCTGTTTTCTTCCATTTCCCACCAATTGCACTCTGCCCTAATCTCAGCCAGCTGTCCATCAAGTTCCTTTTTTCATACCTCTCAGGTTACGAAGCTTGGGACTCGGCCTTAATTTTACTAATGTACACAAAATTGAACAGATTAGAGCCAGAATTCCTGTTATTGCCACAAGAAGGAGGAGGCTGAATAGTTTGTTCACGTTTTCCTTTTTATCCAGATTTATGCTGGCTCCTCTTTCTGCAGGGAAATCAGAAGTTGGCACTGCTTTCCGCGCTTCAGTTATAGGTTAAACTGGAGGCAAGGAGTGATCAAGCTTATAAACATTTCCAAGCCGTGTTTCCCACTGTTCTTTGCTGCTGTGCGTATGACACTCAGCAGTGAAGCTCTTTAGGGGATCCTCATGGGATACTCATTAGTGTTTTTTAATTGCTCCATGTAGAGGGAAATAACTGTACATGGCGGAACTCCACCATTGCCTTAGCCTGTTTAACTCATAAGGCCTTAAGTTGTAAGTGTCAAACCACAGAGAATGAACTAATGAGAGGAAGATTAGTGTAACAACCCTCTAATGTGTTATCAGGGAGGCCCATGCTCGTGTGTTAAGCTGTCTTTTTCCAGACTAGTTTTAGTATGTCTCTACAAAACATCTACTGTTTCTTGCCTTGACCTCAGGGCCCTCTCATGCTAGRTTCAGCAGCAGTCCAGCCTTCTCGCAGTGGCCATGTACCTCATGCAACCTATTGCCCATTAGGGATTTGTCTCTGAACCAGMGAGAGGTGTGCACTGGGAAAGAAAAATACCAATCTTCTCTTAAATATTCAGGGCAGTAAACAGAAATAAATGTTGGAGAAGGAATGATGTAGGAGTTAGAAAAAAAAAAAAAAATCAATCCCAACCTAACAACTACAGAATGCTAAAGTGGGACTGAAAACAATTGGTAATGACAAAAACATCTCAGAATAGCTATGGATTTTTATTGGCCTATATTGTTAGGATATGTGAAAGGTAAAAGCATGCATGTTATTAAGGTTATCAGTCCAGGGACCTTTTCAGTGCAAATGGGACAATAAGTAAAAGGAGAAACAATAAAAAAGGCTCACAGAGACACAGACCTGGCAGACAAAGGATACCGAAGACAATAACGAAGAGCAAATCCTTCAGTCACTAATTGATGGCCCATTAAGAAACTGCAGACATGGTCAACCTGGGCTTTGTAAAGAAGGAGGAAACAAGACCAACATGAGCATCCGTAGACAAGAGGGGGTCCAGGGGGACARAGTGGAAGTGGAGCAAGGGTCTCAGTGCCAGCGGCTGGAGCTGGACCATGGTCATAGTGCCCCTGTGCCTGGGCACCAGCTATGGGGCCACGGTGTTCATATTTTCCCTTAGCTGATGTGTGTGTGTGTGTCTGTGTGTGTGTATGTGTCTGAGCTACACACTCAGCCCTGCTACTGGTTGAACCTGCAAATAAGGGAGCAGCAGCCACATCCATATCCACCTGGGACCGAGAGACCCCTGGGACCCCAGGCACACCAGGAAATTCTCTATGCCAAACTGTATGAACTAATGAAGGAAAAAAAGAAAAAAGATAAATGTGGTTATTTTAGAGGACATGAGCCTTACTTTTTATCAAGTTATTTTTCATTTTTCATGAGCAATGATTATAATAATTGTGATGATGATGAAAACCATGGAATGGAACAAATGTTTTTATTGTGGTCTGAGCCCTGAGAGAAACACAGTACRTGATCTTCCTTATAAGACAAACAAACAAAGCTCTACACACCTAAGAAAGGGTGAAATTCCAAACCAGAATATGCATGCACACTTTGCATAAAAAACATGCTGTTTCCTCAGCTGCTTAAACAGTTGACCTGGTTACAGCATACTTGTCTGCTATCTCTGCTCATCATGGAGTTATCAGTAAGATTCAGGATTTGCTAAGCAAAAAGTTTGTTCAGTCCCTTAGTTTGGATTTTCTATTGCTCTTCGCAACATAAATCTCATATACCTCCTTCAGTCCTCTCCCGTATAAAAGCATGATGTCTCCAAATCATGGAGAAAGTTCTGGTGCTAAAAGATATGACGTATTTGTTGGTGTGATGAGTCTATCTATACATGGTTTAGAAAGAAGCAGTGGTGTCACGCTACAAAGGTTTGATAGTAACGACTGAGACAGTAACGTAATAAAAAACCTATGTTTACTTCCTCACGCAAGCTCTTAGATTAGTAACATCCATTAAAATAATGCGATTACTAATTTAGAAAGGATAGCCCGAAAAGGATAGCCCGAAATCATCGATTATTGATTCAGAAAGGATAACGCGAAATCATCGGTTACCGGTTTAGAAAGGATAGCCCGAAATAATGCAATTACTGATTTAGAAAGGATAAGCCGAAACCGTCAGTTACTGCGCTAGTAATTGGAAGCACTGCTTAGCCCTGTTTGAAAGCTTTCTTGTTCACTCTCCTAGTGAGAGGGCTCTCAACCTCAAGGAGTTACCTTAACCCAGTGTCCCAGGAAAAGGGGAGCAGGGAGGGAAATACAGTCCAGCCGGAGAGGATGGAGAGGTCACGTTCCCATCCCTGCTCAAACTCTCTTAGCTGCCAAATGTCTTTTTATACAGCTGGGGCTCTGGGCACACACTGCTTTTGCTGACCTCTGCRAGTTTCACAATGACAGGACTGTTTGTTTGTCTGCTCGGAAGGACCCTGCTAGCGAGGCAAGAGCACACCACCTCCRCATCGCTTCTCCCCTCCCTGCGGGTCCRTGCAGATCCCTTGGCCTTGTCAGRCGGCAGAGCTCTTTAGCCGTTAGCTCTTCTAGTCTGCAGCCTTGAGCRTATCAGTTGGCAGACTTTTTCAGTCCTGTTAACTCTTCACTTGCTCGACAAGCGGGCTCCTTAATGGCCCTGCTGGAGCTCGTGGTGGGGATGGAGCACAGCAGAACGGGGATGGACACACTGAGGTGAGATGATTGGACACCTGCACCCCTCCGATGTGCGGCATGATGTGAAGGCACAAGGTGTCCATCTGCAATTGCACTTTGTAGGGCTCCTCTTCTGTGTTGAGCCCAACACTGTTTGGAGCATCCCAAACGCATGACCTGAAGCATCACTGTGGGAGAAAACGAGACGGGAACCAAAAATGCATGGAGATTGTTGGGCTGTATGAAGTGCTGGGAATGGGGAGCAGATACAAGCATGTTCTGTGTATTTTTCAGCTTTTATTTGTTTTGCTTTGTTTTTAAAGAATCTTCACTGGTGAGTTACAGGTCAGGTATTAGCCTTCATGAGATGGCTTCTCTGCTATATAAATAGTATATCAAAGTTTGTCATGCATTATTTGATCCCCTTTTGACCACTGCTTTGTTGATCCCTGTGGGAGAGGTTACCTGTGTTATTATGACAGATGATTAGAAAATACAGTATTTTTTTCCAGTGAAAAATTACTTTGTTTTCCCAAGAAACTCTCTCTCTCTTTTTTTTTTTTTACTACCCTGGAGAAAAGTAGGTAGTAGAACAAAAAGAACAAAATAGATTTGCGGGCATCTGGTTTCCCTTAAAAATGTAAAAGAAAAAAAAATAATGTAAACACTAAATAACTCAGTTTTTCATTGAAAAAACATTTCACTTGAAAATATGTTTACCTCAAATTGATATTACCCCATATTTATTTCATTCATTGTTTTAAAATAGTCTTTTTATTTTTAATACAACCAGTTACATGCATTAGTACAGATGTATATTTTCTTTCTCTCTCATTAAACATTTTAAACTGTTACTCAGAAAAAAAAAGATTCAACTGGGTGTCCTGAACCAGGCTAGCAGCTTTTGTAACTGGCCTCCAGATTCCAATAAAAGTGCAGAAGTAGAATTGGTCTTTTCCACCACAAGCTCATTATCTGATTGCCTGGCAATGTTGAAGTCCATTCAACTGAATCAAAAAAGAGCTGATTCCTGATCCTATCAAACTAAAAACAAGAAAGTTCAATAAAAGAAGCTACACAAAAATTAAAATGCTAAGTAGTTCTTTCGGTATTTTTAACATATCTCTGTATTTCTGCAGCAGGATCTTATGCAGGACAATGAAATCTAACAGCAGCTAATGTAGCTGAACAGCAGAGAGATGGTGCAATTTGCCAAAATGAGTATTCTACATTTTGCTAAGCAGTGATGTCTGCTTTTTTAATAGGATCTGAGATTTTCTTTAGGAAAAGAAGAGGAAGAAGAATAAGAAGAAGAATGGTATGAAAGGAGATAAAATGAAATGCTTTGCATCTGTTGGCTGTCCTTTCCTCCAAAAAATAACGAAAACAAAGTCAGAACATTTCCGTTCTTTCTTCCAGTCTGCAAACCGTAATCCTTACAGCTGGTCTCTGCCCAGTCCCCGTTCTGCTGTAGGAGTGGGAAGCACTCTCAGACCAGCGTGGCAGGCATCTGGGCAGGTGGCCTCTTTATTTGCCACAGCTAAATCTGACAGGGACCATGAAGCAGAGATTTTACTTTGGTTTCACAGAATCACAGAATGGTTGAGGTTGGAAGGGACCTCTGAAGATCATCTGGTCCAACCCCCCTGCTCAAGCAGGGTCTCCTAGAGCACATTGCACAGGATTGCATCCAGGCGGGTTTTGAATATCTCCAAGGAAGGAGACTCCACAACCTCTCTGGGCAACCTGTTCCAGTCACCTTCACAGTGAAGAAGCTTTTCCCAATCAGTCTTATTTTACAAGACCCGAAATAATGAATGAAGTCATCATTAATTGTTTTCAGGTATTCACATATGGGTACATGAAGAAGTATGTCAAACAATTTTTAGCAAAAAACAAATAAAACACGTATTTTTCTTGATCAAATGGGGTAGTGTTGGCCTTACCAGCCGTTGGTTCTCAAGAAATATCACAATTTTTGGTGAAATATAAATAAATTTTCTGCCATTTTCCAGCCAAACTAATTTCTCAGAATAAGGGCACCATACACTGAAAAAATTAACTCAAAAATTAATGCATTCTCTGCTAGCAACTTAAAAAAAAAGTGTAAATAGATATGTAAAAGACAGATTTTAAAATATGCCTGCTATTTCATGAAATTACTCACAGTGGTCTAATAGTGATGGAGTCTACAAATCATGAAATAGAGTTTCCTGATGCAGCACATGTCAGCTTTCAAGTTGGCCATTATTTCTTATTTACTTTCAAAGGAAATGAACACTATCTCCACTGAAGTAATCTGTCAAATCCACGCTTGTAAAAAGGAGAAAGCAATATTTTCTTACCTCTTGAGGATGTACAAAAAGGAGTTTGGAAATAGATTTCTGACCTATGACAAATGCTTTTCTGAAAGGTGAATAAAAGAATCTTATGCATACTAAGGTAAAAAGCTAAACATTGAAACAATTTGCAACATAGAATATGAAAACAAGAAGCTTTGGATTGAGGTCATTTTAACATTTCACACATATCATTTCACAGGGTTTCATTCCAAGTTTAACATTTTTCTACTAATGCGATTTAATAATAATAATAAAAAAACAGCTTCTAAACCGAAATTTTCATTAAAAAAAACATTTCAGCCATTTGAAAATATGCCTTAAGGTGAAATGGGCAGAGAATGACCATTTCATATGAACTTTTGGGCTTAAAAATGTTTGAAGGACTTGCCTCTTTTCCCACTAAATCAACTTGCCTTGCAGCCTTCATAATACCCCAGACTTACACTCCAGTCAGTCTTGAACTGATAAATCAAAGGAGGAAAGGAAGACAACATCTTTTAGGATAGGCTGGGAAGCTGATAAAATAGAAGAGAGTAGGGAAAAAGCCTTGTTTATTGGCACTATTGATAATGCCTCCGWTATGGAGTTCACTAATTACAGAACGGATACAAATTGTTTTGTAAAAATCTATTGGTGAAGCATAAAGAGCAGGGAATGAGCCTTCAGCTTAATCTATCAGACATAATAGTGACAACCCCTGATGCGTTAAAAAGTTAATGTGACTTTAATAGGCTGTAATCAGACTAATAAAGGTTATAGCCATTCACTTTGGTAGCCAGAGTCATTTAATAAAACTATAACTTTTGTTCTTGGGCTTTTCTCAGACTCAAAGCACAATTCATCTTTAACAGGGGCAGAGCACTGCTGTAATGGAGTTCAACAGCAAGAGGCTCTGGGCTATCCGTTTTTTGAAAAAGGGAAATAGAGAAGCTGGCTCTAAAGGACCCGCCTGGCCAGTTTAGAGGTGAACTGGAGTCTTCCTCTGCAAGGGAGGAGGGAGGTTTGGAAAATGCATCTCTTGCTCTGAGACATCATCGAGTTGCTCCTGGAGGTCAGTTCAAAACCCTTCCCTGTTTGCAACAGCCAAGCAGGTAAAATATCTTTTCCATTTGGGGCTGTGAATAGCAATACTGTAACTCTGAAAGAACCAGTAGAGCTTCTAATTATTGATGAAAATACTGCCGCATATCATGCAGCCTTGTTCTGTATGCTTTCTTGCTGGCTGAATAGCCTGATGGAAGATGTTTCTGTTGAAGGGAAATTTTTATCCTTGGCTAGCTGTAATCGATACATTCACCTGTACCTGAAGGATCATTCAGGTGAATCCTGCCAAACAGAAAACCTTTTGTGTGTGGCCATTTATCTGGCACTGAAAGAATGGAAAACAACTTGCCCTAGAAAARACCGGAGGGTCATATCTCTAAATAGCCTGAAAACTTATTTTGACGGGGTTAGAAAAGTACTCAATAACATTATGCTTCCCTTTGAATGATGCCGCACTCCCCTTGACCACAGCAGAAGTGTTTATCCTTCAGCAAAGTTGGCAAATCAAAGGTGGATCAGTCGCACACCATTGCACAAAGGAAGTGGCAGCAACCCCTGCTTTGCAGAAAGGGCTACGTCGCATGAGGAAACGTCGGGGAACTGGAGGCCTTTGAAAAGCAAACGAGTGCCACTCATTTGAACTTTAGTTTATCTGATAGAAATAGCTGTCAGATATATTCAGCCTCTCTTTCCTCCTTTCAGTGACTCTGAGACAGGCCGTGCTGAGATAAGCCTAAGAAAGAGGAAGAAAGGGCAGCATAAAGCAGCTGTATTGTGTAAGGTGACAGAAAAGAAGAGCAGAAGAGCCCAGCTGGAAGTCTGTAGTTAATGTTTTAAATATTGTCCTATCGAGCTTAAGTGCTAGCCAGAGCAATTTCACTTTAATGACGACTCTGCTTCAAAGGCGTTCTGCCTAAATGGAGAGCAAGGTATCTGCTACCGCATTCAGCACTTCTCCAGAGCCATTTGAGCCTCTGGAGGATCACGGGGGAAAGACCAGACTGGCTCCCGTGTTCAAAGGCAAGGGAGCCTTTCCCGGTAAATTGGCAGAAGCTCTCTCTCTTTTCAAAAGGTGCTGAATGACGGTGAACAAAACTTATACAATTCAAATAGGCTAGCCTTAGACTGTCCTATTTCCAGTACTCTCACTCTTAACTACAACAGACATTTTTGAGATTTTCTGCTATTTCCTGCACACTTACTTTTGGACAATATTTTAATCTTGCTAATCACTTGCTCATTCATGGTTTGTCAAGAGACTACTCATATACTAAAGATCCACTTAAACAAGGTCCTTACAAATTCTAAATAGTAGCCCATGCAAAATTAGCAATGATGAGCCTATCCCTGACTATGCTTAGAAGCCTATAGATAGCCAGTAACCTCTGGCTAAGGCCTTTGCTCCCAGTCTCCCCTTTCTCTGATGAAGGCTTCTTGTATAAACACTGACTCTTTGAACTTTGTAAGCAGTCCCTGAACACTTAATATTAAGTTGAAGAGCTGATAGCAGACTCTAGCAAACACCAGTGGATACAACTTCAGGCATCAAGAGTAAGAATCTCCCCACTAAATGTATGTGCCTGCAGTGTAGGTGCCTATATTTAAGCTGGTCACCCTTTTCCCCTTAGCAGTCCATGGAAGCCTGGTCAATATTGTCGATGGTGTTTATGGTGTGCTTCAACCTATATTAATGTAAGTGTCCACAGATCAGATGGAGCTTACCATACCTGACTGCATTCACTCTATTGATTAGCTCTCCATTAGATAAAATAGGAACCTGGAGTGCTATCTCAGAGTAGATATTGACACTGTAGATCTGTACAGTTAAGAGAGATGAACCTCCCACAAAACTCTACTGTAACTTAGGAGTAAGCTGCGACTCTAACTATCAGATATCTACTTTGATTCCCTAGTCAGAGTTTCATGTTTTTACCCCATCATACGTACAATCACACACACAGATATATTAGTGTGGGTCTCTGGCTGGACTAGGCCACGTGGTTGAGAAGCACGCTGTATTAGCTTAAGGAGAACAGCAGCTTAGCACATGTGTATTCATGGTACTAACAATAGACGTATTGGGCCACACTTAAATGGCCTATGCATCCAGACCCATCCTTCTAACAAAGATGTTGCCACAAGAATTCACTAGCAAAATTTGTTGTGACCCTACGAATATTATCGCTGTCCCAACAGGTGAGCTTTTCTGAAGATCTGGTATCAATAATAGATTAGCTCTTGTGAACTTTCCTGCCTTAGTCTTTGAGCTTCCATACCACCAGCAATTGAGAAGGAGAGAAAAATGGGGAGTTTACCTTTTCTGTCATTTATTCTATGTTTTGTCAAATGGATGCAAGCATTTTAGGAAAATGACTTTCTAAATGTTACCATGCCCAAGGGGGTCCTGGGCAACTGCAATGGGACTCTGACCTTGGTTGTGGCAATAAGACACTGTTTAACCCTGCTGCTTATATAGAAAACAACTATTTCCCTTCACTTCACTGAAGGAAAGAAGCAGGAAACAAAGACTTTCGCATCACTCTGATGAGCTTTGCTTGGCGCACAGATGTATTTGTGGTGAAGTGGGCAAACTTTACGTAGGAAGGCTCTGTTGCTTTACTCCTGAGTTTGTCTGTGAGATATAATGATAGCTCAAGCAACAGAACTTTAGAAAAGCTGAGGAATAATAATAATATAATAATAATTAAAAAAAAAAAAACAGTGTACAAGGCATGACTTTTTCCTCTTTTATTTTCATTTCCAAGGAAACAGATGCAAGATCAGTTGGCAACCTGGCATCAGTCTACAGCCTTGTTTTAAGGGAGTGTATTGTTCATAAGATGTTGTGAATGCAGTTTCTCTTCAGATGTGTGGAACTAAATTGCATCAATTTAATGATAATGCCTGAAAGATTCAGAAGACTTCTGGTTTTGATGCCTCATTATATGTGAGATTGCATGCAAAGCCACTAACTAATGCAGAAGCTGTGTGACTGACCCACTGATCTGGTCGCTGATTAAATTCACAGTTCACATAAATCCTAATAAAGCCAGGCCAAAGCATAAAGGCAGTTGTCTGACATTTTCCAGCATTGTGATGCTTTTTGACACTTCCTTCTTTACTGTTTTGTTTTCTGTATGCTTCCTGATCATTGTGACAAATATTAAAATAATAATTCATGGAAGTCTAAATGCTTGCTGGATGTGGCAGTTATGAGGCCATTCTCTGCAAGTCCAAAGTTGGTCAAGACTATTAAGAACTGAAATATTTCTGCTAGAAGGCACATATGAAATGAATCGAGTTCCTCAGCCATGTCACAAATTCGTTATACCAACTGATYGCTGGAAATCACAAACTGAAAAGCAAGAGATTTACAACTCTGGGGAAGATTTGCCAGTTCTAGAAGCCTGGGTGGAGGGAAATTTGCTTAGCCACTGCCTGGTACAAACACATTCTCAAGCTAAATCATCTTTCTTTTTGGTTACCATCAGTCCAGAATATTCTATAATCAGGGAAAGACACATGAAGTATCAAGAAATAACAGCTTTCCAAGTTTGTATTTAACACACAATAATACCTCTTGAACAAATAGTTTTGTGGAGCTACTGAAGCTTAATTTTCTTACAAATTTATGTTCTGCAGTCCTGATGATCAACCTTTCCTGTGGTAAACCCCAGTTCCCCACTCTGCAGTAATCATTCCGGTTGCTCAGAAAYTCTCTGTGGTTCCTTACTCTAATACCATCCAATCTTCTCTAAGACTTTATCATTCCAATGTTCCCGCCCAAAATTCCCTCTGGTCTCCCCCTGAAACACTCCGTGCTACACTCAGTTTCCTTCCACATTCTCTACGCATGCTGGTTTGACCTGCCAGCTGTCCAATTGGCAGCAAGACAGTGAATAATTCAGAGCTACCTATATTTAGTGGCCATACATGGCTAGCTGGCAGCTGTCTCATCTCCTGGCCAGACTAACAGAATGGATAAGGGCTGAATCTTCTCCTCATTTCCCTCAGTAGGGACCGCAATAGGATCTTTACCCTACTAAGCCACCAATTTTCAAAAAAAAGAATTTGCTATCTTTGGGGTTTACACTCAACTGTTAAATGTTTTTGAAAGTAATCAGTGAATTCCAGAGTCATTGGGTCAAAAAGAACTGGCAAACAGGGAAATGGCAAATTCACATCACAAACTTTGCTTTATCAGGAAAACCAGGCACAAATACTAAAATGCTTGGGGGGAAAATAGTAAATAAATCAGAAAAAGGAACACCCAGTTAAGGTAGAATGAACCTTAAAATTCAACCCCATGTTAGTCTACGTTTCAAAGATCTAAGTGCAGCAATGCTAGGTATACCAGAAATACCTTTGAGTCAAATGGAATATCATTAGTAGATGGTATCTGATGCAGTGGTTTTCACTGGAGACTTTGGAGTCCTGCCTGAGATCTTGTGCACTTGGCCATGCTGTTGTGACTTCACCAGTAGTGGTAAAAGTGAAAGCAATCATACAGATGACAGCTATGTAGATATTAAAGGTTAATTCATGGCTTCATATTCACAGGGAATAAAGTAAATCAAAATCCATGCCTGCCTTTTAATTAAGGTAACTGGTCTTTCAGGAAGCCTGAAGCTGTCTCAAAACTCAGGTATGTGTGTCTATTTTGCTTCTTTAGGAAACCTATACTCCACCTCTGGTTTGTCTGCTTAAAAATCCTGTTTGCCCCAGCGGTAAGTGCCACTTGAATGGTTGTATGAATGGCCACGATGTAAAGCATGTGATTTCATCGCAAGACAGATGTGTTACCTGGCAGTAGGTACATCAGAGGAAAATTGCTGGAGTTCACTGGTAGTGCAGGTGGGTGTAGCTTTGCATGTCCTAAGGAAAGGGTATTGCTAGGGTTTTTTCTTCCCCCAGATGTGCCTTCTCCAGGGCAATAGGACTGGCATGAACAGACTCCTGAAACTAAACAACAGAGTCAATGTGCCTGAACTTGAGCGTGGGCATGAGGCTACTGTTATAGACAGCGCACAGAAACTTTTAGAGGATTGAACACCAGGTGCGTGAGCTACGTTTTTGTAGAATCCAAGGTCAGAGGACCACTTCATCCAGACTGAGCTTTGCAGAGCTCATATTGCATTGCGCACTGTTAGGCACATCATTGGCCGTTCCGTTCTGCTGTGTCCATCCTTCAGAAGCAGACCAAGGAGTGACTAAATCTTTGTGAGAAATCAGGACCTACTCGAGTTACTGTAATTTATCCTTACTTCTAGAGTTAAGTCTCATTAAGGATGTGCAAACACATAACTTAATAGCTGGATCACTTTCCTCTTAGTTGTTAATCATCTCTAACCTGTCTGTTATGCAGAAACCTTGAGCTGAGGCATGAAAATAATGATGTGATTCCTTTGTTTACAGTCCCTTGAGATCATTTCCAGGAAAGCAACCCATATGCACTAATGAGCTAATCTCTCTTCTCTTTATAATCTTTTGCATTTTTCCTCATTTTCTTAATAGCAGATTAAGTGGTGCTGGCTTTTCCAAGGTTGGAATTCATGGCACTAGATTGATTCTTGCATAATTTGAGTGCTCGCTTTTTATCACTTCTTATTAATATTCAGTCCCTGTTATTCTATTATAGCTTAATTGTACTACAAATAATCTGCGTTCTGATGAAAGAAAAGATATTAAATGCTAAGGTTATCAGACATTATCAGAGATTATTTTGAAAAATAAAGAAATATTAGGAAAGTAAAAAAGATACACAAACTTACATATGAAAAGTAATAAAGAAGTTCAGCAGATCAATACCATTACATTTAGTAGCAAACTAGCCTGGAAGGCAGAGTTAGAAATACACATTTCAGGAAGAAAAATGCATTTGGATAACTGTTTCGGATTTTGATTTGGGAATCTCTGCCTTCTTTCTTGTAAGGTAAAATTCCATTCCCATTTCCCACATCATACCCCATTCCTTACCAAGGAATAGTCATTGTTTCCAAGGTTAAATGGGTGTTGGCATTCTCAGCTCAATAACTGATATATATATATACTGATATATATATACATTCTTTTCTATTTCTTGGGTCCTGTGACTCCAGAAATCATGGATTGCACTGATCAGTTCTGTTTTTTTTTGTTTGTTTTTTGTTTTTGCTTTTTTTTTACCCCCCAAAGGTCCTGGTATGCCTGAAACAAGGCATAAATGAGATTAAAATAAAATAAAAATAAAAAAATAATAATAAAATAAAATAAAATAAAATAAAATAAACCAAATAAAATAGACCAAATAAAATAGACCCCTCAAAGTYTGACGGACTCAAAATGTGGACAGTGTCTTTGTTTTATATCTTTACCAAGGTACAAAACTATTTCTATTGAGAAATGACAGCAGCTGACTGACACCATTCCAAAATGCAAATGTATTTGAAATCATTGGCCACTGGTTAATATTCTAGTTATTTATCCATTTATTTAAATTGTTAGGCACTTAAAAAAATATGAACCTATTTGGGAATAAGCAAATTACTGTCACTTACAACACTAAAAATATTACAGGTAGGCAAACAGCAGATATTTTCTGTAACTGTGATAAAGGAAAGCAAAGGTTCGTATCTAGTTCAAATATTGTTCAAGTAAACCTTGGAGGAAGTGATGTACATTCAAGGAAATTTGGCACAGATCTTACACGTCAGAAAAGCATCAGTCACTTGTTGACACTCCATCACTATTCCTACTCCCACTCAGGACTCCTAAAGAAATCAACCAGAATGAACACTGATCTCAACAGCGTTTTGAAGTCAGTAATTTTTATGGATATCTTTAAAGTTAATTGGTTCCCAGAGCTGGGACCAGGAACTTCAACTGATTTCTTTGCTAGCTATGGAAGTCAGCAAAACTATGGAATGAAGTTGTCATCAGACTACTGGCTTTCTTGCCTCCCTTTAAGTGGGACCCTGGATATTAGAAAGTGTTTCTTTCATTTATGAAGTAAATATGGTAAAATTATGTGGGAAAACGTTTTCTTTTCTTTTTTTAGTTTTGTGGCGATTTTCCTGGCCTAGGGAAACCAGACCCTATGGAATAATGTGTCTTTAAGTCCAAAGTATTTCAGGAATGCACTTCCATATTCAATCCATTTAGGAAAAAAAACAAAAAAAACAAAAAACCCCAGCTCATTCACATTCAGTGTAAATCCTTCCCTGGAAGTCTGCAGTGAGCTCACAATTATAATTGTAAATTTCCAATGGGAAAGTTTTACATGGAGAGATATACACTGTAGTTAGGGAGAGAGATCGTGAAGTCAAGCTTTAATTGTTTCATACCGTAAGAGGCACGGGATGAAAAAAACCCCCAAACAATAACTACAACAAAAATACCTTCTATTAGGAAAGCTCAAAACACGGGAAAGCAAGCAATCAAACCTACATAAATGTAACCCACTCCTAAAAATGTGCTTTGTTTTAAAATGTAAATGAAATGTGCTTCGTTTCACTGTTCAATACTGCTGTGTAGATTTGCATATTATCTCCTTCTCCCTTTTCAGTATCCTCGACCAACAGCTGTGACTTGTCAAAACTTGCCAGCACAAGGGAAAAAGAAAATGAAGGGGCATATTGGAAACTGTGTCAGCTTATCTTTTGCTTTCAGTGAAATGTAATTGCTGAAGATGCCATTAAGAGGTGTCTGAAAAAACGTGTTAAGGCTGCTTAAATTGTTTTTTTCGTCTCTCCTTTTAATAGTGGTGGTGTGATACCTAGGAAGGGCAGAGGCAGGAGATCAGACAGTCCTGAGCACTCTTCTCGCATGGTGCCTCCCTGTGAAGCTGATATCTCCACAGTGGTTATGAGAGGGTCCTTCATCACTGGTGTTTTGTAGTTGCCTTCATATTCCTTCTTGCGCTGTAAATCCCGTCGTCCGTCCTCCTTTCTGACGCTCTCTTTCACTCAGGAGGCTTCACACGTTGTACAACAAAGCGCTCGAAAGGTTTCTGTGTTCCCACGCAGTGAGGTGAAGGGAGTCTGTATGTGCAAAATCCACACGATGAACATCCACGTATGGTCCTTTGTACCAGGGGGAAGGATCAGGCCTGTGTCTTTGTTCCTGAGAGCCTAATATAGAAAGAGGTCATACCTGGGTGGAGAAGTGGCGTGCCTGAGAAGATGGGTTGAATTCTGAACCTCAACTTGCTAACAAAACTCCCCCTCTTCGGCATTGCTCTGCTTGTTAGATGGGAAAAAAACATGTGGCCACAGAGCAAAGCAACTTCAGGTGCCTCTCAACACTTCATCCATGTGTTTTGGGAGATTTTTACTGAGATTCAGTGATTGCAGTATTAGTGTAAGTTGTGGAGGGCCTTAGTTTCTCATGGATTTCTTGCATGGCCCCAGAGGTGAGTGCCTACTCCTAAGTATTCCTTGAAAATAGGGATTATGGAGTATTACTATGACGCAGTGTTGGGTTGAGGGTAATAGATTAGTGACTCTGAGGAGCTCCGACTATTCAGTGAGCAGACTATACAGAGATGGAAATGTGCATTGTTTATGTATCACTGTGGCCTTCTGTTTCAAATGGAAAATGTCCATAGCATCTGGCAGGATTCAGATACAAGTGGGAATGCCCTGCTGGGAAGGCTGGAAAATCAAACCTCCTTTCCTAAAATTCTTGAATGTAAGAAGAAAACTAGTATATTGCTTTCTTGCTATTAAAAGAAAAATGGTCAAAGCAATGCCGTAAGCAATGATGGAAATCTTTTCCTTCGCCCTGCTGATGATAGCTCTGAAGCTGAAATCGGGATGTCAGCGGTTAGGAATGAAGCTTCTGGGCTGCCATGGGGTGATTTATGGAATGCGGGGTTATCAGATTGCAGTCTGGAAACAGGCTGAGTTGCACTAAATTATCTCTGCTTTTCTGACAAGTGGATCAGGATTCTTTGTGTTTCCTGGCTGGCCTCATTAAGTTTCTATAATTATCATTTTATTGATAAAGTGCCTGCCCTCAGTGAGACTCGGGGGATGCTGCACAATTAAAATAACAGATTATGTGAAAATAAGATAATATACTAACTGTTAGAACAAAACTTGTCTCATGGAGAAAAGTGTTAGCGGTCAGGATTCTTCCCTAATACTAGACCTGTAGAGGGTCTGCCKTACTGTCAGGGAATAATTCATCAGGTCAAAAGTGATATTTTTGATAAATTACTCTCTCACTGGAACTCTTAAGGATCCATTGCCAATCAACTTATGTACTAACATAGACGACTATTCAGAGATGTTAATTTTTGTACAGAAAGCACATGACACAGATGGCTTTCACATACCATGAATAACCAAAATCATTGAGGCTATCTCAAGAAAGACTAGGGCTATCATTGATTAACCATGAATCCCCCCAAAACGCAAACAGTATCAAATTGAAAAGCCTTCAGCAGGTGCCTGTTTCTCTTCATGGTTTTATGACAAACCCATGCAACTAATTTTTTAACTTCAGCTCTTGAGTTAGATTCCTAAAATTAGGGGAAATGAGTCTAGGTTACCAAGATACGATGTGCTCGTTTGGTCAAAAAATCTGAATTTCTAAGTTAGACTATCTCCCAATAGAAATGTAGGAACACAGGACAAGGACCTAGATCCACAAAGGTATTTAAGCACATAACTGCCAATCTGCCAGGGAGAATTAAGAACTTGAAGACGTTTGGTGGCAAGCCTTCACCAAAGAGTCCTAGACACTGCGATACTCAGTGACACAAAGTGTGAAATGAAGGTGCCAAGGCTTACAGGAATTCATAATGATGGATGAAGTGCCTAAGCTTCCTGTACAGAGGGAAGAGTTAGGCTCCTGTTTTATGGTTCACACCAGCTGTAGGAAGCCTAAATTAGCCAGCAGGAAAATTGCCAAAGACATCTGTCCTCTGACCTCACCTACCTCTCAGAAATCTGAATCCAGATATGCCTTTCAGGGTGCAGATCATTGCACCATACTTAGGACTCTGCTAGTATTGTTTTTGCAATTCTCTGAAATATTTCTGTGCTTTTTATCCAACTATTATCTAGATATCTAACTAAAGTTAGATAATAGTTAGATAGTCCTTTTTAGTCTCAGCTGAACGACCTGACCAACACACTATAAGGTCAGGATTTGTTTTTTCTGCCCTCCCGTTTAACCCCCAAATCTTGCCTTTTCAGATATTATGCACCAGCTTTACCAAGTCAGGATGAAAGTACTTCAAGCTTAGTGACCATATATTAGGAAAAGGCAGTGGCGGGCTCATGAAGGACCTACAGTCCATTTTTTCTGCTTCCTAGTAAGTCTTCTAACCATATTATTCAAAGGACAGATATCATTCATTTCCTCTAGAGCAGGCTAAGCAAATTAGACATGGACACAGTATATATTTAGGGATGGAGAGGAGGATATGCCTGTTTTGCTATTTCTAAGCAGGTTGTAGATAAGAACTATATCAACACCTTGGCAAGATAGAAGTACTTAGTAGCATCAATTATGGGCCTAAGCTTGTTAGGCAAATTCCCCTTAAAGGTGACTAAGACTCCTGAATGCTTTGTGTTTAGGATCCCAGTCACCCTCCACAAAGTGGTCATAGGGTCGGTCATTAGCTAGAAAGTTGAGTCAGACTCAAAAAGACCTTTAAATAGCCCAACCACAAAGACACAGAGAGACTCTCATTCATATTAGTGTTGACTGAGTCCAGGTAATTATGCAAATCTTTTTGCTTCTGTGAGCTTATTAGCACTGAGAAAAAAAAATATTTATTTAGCACTTTCTCCTTGTGGGCAATGCTATCATTCTTCTTTTAATTACTATATGCTTTTTAATAATGATGTGTAGCACCTGTCATGCTGTTTCCATGTTCAAAGCACTTTGCAAAGGTGAAAAGTGGTTATCTGTCACTGACTTAGTATTATAAAAAGAGTATTAAAGACAATATTAGGAACTATTTGAAGATGTTTCTCTGCAATTTCTTAAGATAAAAGTAAGGCTTATGTAAAAAGTAAGGCTTTATGTAAATAAGGATAAAGCTTCCTGGATATGTTTCTGAAGACAGGTAACAGAATACTGACTTTATTCTGGTAGTCAAAATGAGTTGCAAAGGGAACAAGCCTTAATTTCAGTGTAAATGTAGATGTTAAACATAAATGATTTGCTGCATGTACTGTACAATCTTTTGTGTGGTAACTGGGATRGACTTCACATTTTAATTCACATGGTTACTGACTTCAGAGCACCTTATTCTCTATATGTATATGTATAAATATATATGTGTGTGTATGTGTATRTATGTATATGCATATGTATAAAAATATCAAATCTCCAGGAACTACAGATAGTGGCTCAGGAATTTAGAAACATATTTATAATCTACTGCTTTCCAAAGAGTCATTTCAGTATAATGGAGGGAAAAAGGACACAAAATATCAGTGTGGTCAAGATCCCAAATGCAATCTCTCCCCATTAAAAGGTAATAATAAAAAAAGGAAGTCATCTAGAAAGTGGTACAGAACCACTGTGTGTGTTTTGTACTATTCCCAAATGGCTCATGCAAAATGGCTTGTTCCTGCCTTCTTAAAAATATCATTTTGGAAAACCAGTAGTATTACAAAGTGTTACAACCAACTGTAGCAAATCGTAGTGTATATGCTACATGTCTTTCCATCATTAATATCCATGCAATAGGAAATCTTATATTACCTTAGACTTTACTGAGTGCACTCAGAAGAGTCTTTCAAAGTCTACTGTTATTACTCCAGGCTTTATTACTTTACTCTTTCTTCTGCTCTATGAAGATCAGTGGTCATCTACTACAAGTCCATACTATAAGCACAAGTGCACACACTCACACACTCACACACACACACACACACACAAATACATATTCTCTCTACATATACATATATGCGTGTATGTTTATACACGCATATATGTATATATTCTATATCCAAACATAGAAACATATGCAAAAAATCACTATTTTTTCTAAGAGAAATTGTGTTTTTAAGGTGAATGCGTAGAACTTGTATCTCAGTCCTTACGTTGCAGTTGGTTAATGCTGTTGTTTTTTTTTTTTAAACAAAAAAAMCCAGGAAGCTTGTTCAGTCCAGGATTATTGTGCTGTTCAATACTTACGCCCTGAAAGGAAAGATGAGACACAGAGAACACACCAGATGGCAAAGACAGTTACGGTGGAAACAGGCTTGGTGCTTTGCCACCATGTGGACTGCACTAGAGAGTGTCGCAAGCCAATAAAGTAATGATGTGGAATAGAATAAAAGGTTATAGGTAAAATTTCTACAGAAAGGTGATCCTTCTTCAGGATAGGAGGCAAGAAAAAAAATCTGGAAAAAGGAAGAAGTCACAAATGAAAAGCAGAATAGTTTTTAAGATGCAAACTGCAGGTAAAATAGTCCTGAAAAGGGGTGAGGTAGCTCCGTGACTAAGGGGAGTGGGTTGCTAGGTGGAATGGACCCCAAGGAAAAACATCGACAAGCATAAAGAGAYCCTAGTGGAAGAGAAAGACAACTAAAGGTAAGGAATGAAAACAGTACATAACAGAACAAAGATTTGAATTAAAATAAAGCCACAGACAGCTTTGAGGTCCGTGCCTTTCAGGGGACAGGATCCTGTGGGTCAAGTGCTGCTAAAGGAAAGATGGTTCCTGGTGCCTTGCAGGTATTTTACTCAGTGGGAGAAAGTTCTCTCCGTCTACTTAAATTTGTGGTTTTTTGTTTTGTTTTGTTTTGTTTTCTTTCTTCTTTGAGAACAACAGAGGCCAATAGGGATGATGAATGAACATGATTTTCTTTGGGAAGGAGAACAGGTCCCAGTTCATTAGACTTTCCATTTAATAAAATAAATAATAGAAAGGATAGAGGAAATGAGTGCAATACATTTTTTATTGTTGCTGTTACAACACATATGATCCAAATTTATGAGGCATGACCCCTCTGAGCAAAGCTACATACACTGAGCAAAAAGATGCAATTACAAGCCAAGAGACAACAGAGGGCAGCAGACACAGAAGTGGGGCAGTGCAAGGAACACAAAATTTATTAGATCAAGTCAGCGGGATGGCCCRCATCAGCAGGTCAAGCATTGTCAAGAATGGTGGAAGCAAGACATGGCTTCTTAAGGAAAACTAGTATCTTTTATTAGGTCAACAAATACAAGTGGAAAAAAATGAACAGGCTTTAGGGAAYACCAAATTTTTGTGGGCATTGCTGGAAAGAAGAGTTTTAAGAAGGAATTTGAAGGAGAGTAAGAGTAAGGTCTGCAGATTGTGGTGGGGAGTTCCTCCCATGCATCACAGAAAGGATCAAAACATTTGTTTTAAAACAAAGCATAGGAAAGCTGACCCTTTAGGCTGAGCAAGGGAAAGCTGATTTGATGATATCAAATGAAAGACAACAGTTGAGCTATCACTAGGTGGAGCCAAGAAGAGGCAGGAGTGGGGAATGACACCTGTGTTTCATTCAGAAGAGAAGGATGCTCCTCTCAGACTAATCTAATTTCTTCATGATACAAAGAAAAGAGACTTATTTCTGTAATGCTCATGATGTCAGTGAGCTCTTCTCTGCCATTCTACGAGAGAGGCAAGCCATGGTGGTCTCATCTTCTACATATCACGGCTATGTTCAGTAGACACCACGATTTTCGTTTTTTAAGGAATGAAATTGTTAGGTGGCTGGGAAACAGTTGTCTATGTTGTTTCCCTCTAATTGGAAAGCAGAGGACTAAAAGTACCAGAGTCAGCTTCATGTTTTAGCATGGTCTGTTAATTTCATGTTTTTTTGTTTTTGTTTTTGTTTTGTTTTGTTTTGTTTTGCATAGGATTCTGTAAATAGTAWKRRGGGRAAAAAAAAAAAARRMCCMRSMAAAAAAAARAGCAACCACCYWAAAWGAMTTAGAAAAACAWAATAGGCACCAATGGCCCAAAAMMATYYTYAWTTTACACCTWGTTKAWATACAMATCTGTATGTTGTAGATACATTAGAAATGAGTGGGTTAGATAAGATCAGAGAAAAAAGGTGCAGACAATGTTAATCAGCACAGTCCATTTTCAGTGGAAAAAATGTTATCTGCAGAAGCTGAAGGTCTGGCTTATAAACTGCAAATAATGTCACTGGTTTACACGGCTACGCTTGCACTCTTTAAGCCTCCCCTGCCTACAGAGGAGTTGGCAGTCGGCCTCCAGTTTTGTGAATTACTCTCCAAAGACTCATTTGAGCATCGTGCCCAGCGGTCCCTAACTGAGACTTTCCATTGTGTCTGCGCTGAAGTTGCAACCCTTGGCGTTGTTTACATGGTGCTGCTGCTGCTGTTTTGTCGTGGAATTGCAAATTTCCTAGTTATGGGAACCAGCAAGCGAGAGCCTTATCTCATGTGGGCAAACTTAAACACGTCGGCAGAGTGGAAGAAAATGTCGCTGCTGGCACTCTGGAGAAATGCCAAGCTAAACTGCTAGCAGATAACTGGAAATTTCACTCGGTAAACATTTGGCCTGGGACTTCATCAGCCAAAATCAGTGAATATTAGAACCAATAAATGCCCTGATATCCTTCAGAGTCTCCAAGCATGGTTAATTTATCATAATATATAATGATTTTTTAATGCAGAATATCATCAGATTTTTTTATTATAGTGTGAGTAGATATTTCCCCCCCCCAATGTCACTTATTGTTTCAAGTCATAAATACCTGACCTAAATCTTCCCCCCTCCCTGCAGCTGATAGTGGTAAAAGTAGGTCAGGTTCAAATGCAATTGCTCTGTCTGACAGTTTTACTGATAAAGAGCAGTTACATGAAGCTTTCACGTTTCTGAGTCCCTTGTTGCCTTTGGTATCCACTACTAGATACAGTCTTTTTCTAAAGCCTTTCTTTTAAATGGCTGGACAGTTATCTATTCATTTTATTCAACACTTTCTTTTGGGGGTCTATCTCAGAACACCTAAGCATTGTGCAAGAAAACTAAGCCACAGAATAAGATATTACCAAGTCAAATTTAGAATGATGTCATGTACATTTTTTTACAACTGTTTCATGAAAAAGTTTTATCAATAATTTCATTTTCCAGGATTTTCCTTCTTCTGAAGGAAAAAACACCAAAACATCAATTCAGTTGTTAAAAACTATCTAAGAATAGATAGTAACTAATACTAAGAAAAGTATTTGTTGCCTGGCAGGAGCTCATGGGAGGAAAGAAATTATAGATGGAACTAGCAAACAGAAGTGGGTGCCAAAAACGAGAAGGTGAATTCCTTTGTCCTACTGGAGTCGGTGGTGCTTTGCTATTGCAGCCTGTGGAAGGCTTTAGACAGTTTCCAGGGAATTTTCTATTAGAGGGAGTGCTGTAGTCAAGATGCACAGCTAAAGAAGCCCTTCCACCACTTGCTTCTGAGTAAAGATAAGACGCATGGGAGGCACCGTTTGATGGGTCGCAGCTCCCGCAGGCTGAGCCCTGGGTAACAGGACTGCTGTATAAAATGCCCTGTGACCTGATCTGAGACTTGGCAAAGAGTCTGATTGCAAGCCAGTGTAGCAGGATACAAATCTTGCCACTGCTGGGTCAAAGATCCGGATGTCTGACAGGTAGCACTATAAATCATCTTGCATTGGGGTGCTTTTAAATATATGAGTCTGGACGCTGAATAGAGCCCGTGAAACTTGAAAACACAGTTCCTTTACAGTGGCATTTAGGCACCCAGCTACCATTGTCTCTTTTGGGAAATCCAGATAAAAATGAACATATAGGATCATAATCATCACAGAGTGCTGCACATTTATTTAACTCAGTGGTAGTTCTAGGCAAGAGTGTTGGCAGGAGCTTTTTAATCTTCATAGTACATGTGAAAGATTTTCAGCTCTGAGTCACTGTCAGAAACAAACCTAAGAAAATGGTGCTCTGAACAAAGTTATTCCAGAATGATCCCAGCCAATACATGTATGTATAGATGTATGTATAGATTGTGTATGTATAGATCATGTATGTATAGATGCATGTATCTATACATGTAGATATTTATACAGATGTGTGTATGGAGCTGCTAACAAAATTCAGACTCCTGAAACTGTACCAAGTAGATGCAAAGTCAAGTGTTGGCTATATTTCTTGCTGCTTCTCTTGCTTTATTTTATGCTCAGGATGATTATATGAAACACTTTCCCTTTAACATCTGCTGCCTGCCTATAAATGATGAACCCGGTTCCAGACACAATTTTTGCAGGTAACCAGCTGTGATACCCTGCAGTGATTCATAATACTAAAGTGTTTATGGAGATTTTTGAATTTACATGTTTATGAAGTTTACAGTGTGACATAAGAGGAAATAATTTAATTGATGTTGTTTATTTTGCTGCAGCCAGGGGTCTGAGGTGCTCAGTACAGTAAATTAAGTTAGCGTGTACATCTCACTGTATGGTTGCAAGCCTCTACCCAATAGGACAAACCTTGCAGAAAGAGAAGTGAGCTGAAGAACAGGAGTGGAAATCTTGTACTCTGAAAGCCAACCACAATGACTCTGCAATGTAATTTAGTCTAAGAATTTAAACTGTTAAAAAATAAAAAAATAATCAGGCAGGAAATGATTGTCCTTCCTTTGTATGGAATTAAACACCCCTTTGGAAGTCAAACATTGACTGCGGCAGTGTCTCACTGAATGAAACAGAAAAGAAACAGATTTACTAGAGATGATCCCAAAGCAAAATTCTGTGATAGGATTTAAGTGTACTTCAATAGCTACTCATCCTCCACGTCATGAATAAGAAGGAAAGGAGGCATGTGTTTCTACAGGCCCAACACTAGTTAACATGAAGGGCTCTATTTTTTGGTACAGAATACATGGAATAGATTCAATATAGATGTTACTGTAGCTGAGGCTGGCTCAAGGCTTCCTTTAGTTTATACATCAATGTTCAATGCATGAAAATAACAGGTTGGGAAGAATTTGGGAATTTTGAGGAGAAGCAAACCATTGTAGTTTTTTTCTTCCCCTTTCCTGAYGCTCCACCCCAGCCTCCTCAAAGGCTGGTCTTATTTTGCCAAGGGTGGGAGAGGTTCCTGGGGACCTTCACTCTGCAGGATGGTCCCCAGCACAGGGTAGTGCTGTGGGTACAGGCCTGGATCAATGCCACGGCAGAGGTGGGAGCACTCGGTGGGTTTGCTATGCTACTTGAGTGAGGACTGTGGGAAACCCCACGGCGGTGTGGTTTCTCAACCCTGACTCAAACCCCTCCTGGGACCCTTTCCCTTCTCCCTCCTGGAGTACCGGGTCCCCTGTACCAGACACCAAATGGGTACACACGTGATTTATTGAGTCCCACGCAAATATTCAGCACCATATGCACATTTAGCTCTCATTTAGCCCTTTGCTAGTGGGTTGAGTTATGCAAGAAACAGCCTTCCTGGGAGTGAAGAAGGAGAACATGGTGCAGAAGGGGTGATGGCCCAATTCAGCCGTTTCATCCCTTCATTTCTTCTGGCCTGAGGTGCTATATTTTCCCTTTCAGCACATATGCTCTGTGGTTGTAAGAAGAACAGGTCTGTAGACACCTTTAGGCAACCGTCAAAAAAAAAAAAAAAAGAAAAAAGCCCAAAGATTGCCAGGTCCTGTTATCTGATCTGCAGCCAGCTGCTACAGCGTAGTTTGTATCCTCCTTCTAATCTCTCACCTYCCAAAAGAGGATGGTTGCCTTCAAACTGTTTTTGGGAACAGCTCCTGTCCTGTACTAGCCCCCACTGCCTGGGAATGTCAAGGAATGATTTGGGATAATACTATCTGAGGCAGGACAAAATTGGTCAAACATTGTCAAACATTGGTCAAACATTTGTCAAACATTCATCAAAATTTTTAGTAAACTGATGGAGGAATGGTTATGGGAATGGCTAAGTGAGAGAGGGCATGCTCTGATTGGGATGAGCAATCCCGTCTTCGGGGTAGAGGAAGGAATCTAGGCCAAGGCAAGCGAGCCTGCTGAAGCCTGCTGAAAGTGGCCGTATAGCGGCCTTGAGCACTACAAAAGAAGGTATTTACAAAACTGGTAAACAAGTCTGGACGGAACTAGGTTCCACAAATGTCGACGGAGCGTGGACAGCAACCTTGCACCAATCATGTACCCGCTTTATGCGCGTGGACAGAAACTGTAACCAATCATGTAACTATTGCTAGCGCATGCGTATTGCTTATCCATATATATACTTTGTGTAAACTCTAATAAGGGGAGAACGATCATACTCATATTGAGACTCCATCGTTACTCCRGGCCCGCCTCCCACTCCGGCGTCCTCCGACAGCAAACCATGTTAACAATTAATTCATCGGTGTGGGTTATTGTGGGGTAGTGCCTTGCCCCTTTACACTGTTTAGTTCATCCCAGTGGACAGTATCTGGATGCAGCTCTGCACAACAAATCTACAGTAAGGCAGAGTGAAATCACAGCTCTAAACTTTTTTGTTTGTAGGAGAGTAGAATCCCGTTTTCCCCAAATAGCAGACCATCTCAGAGAAACATTTGTGCTAAGCAACCACACCCTCATGCTGTGCCTATGCTTGGACTAGTTATCATTCCTGTGGCTAGTCATTTTGCAAACAAAGATAGAAAAGAAGAAGTAGAAAGAATTAAAATGAAAAAAAATAGAGAAAACAGATATTAAAATAAAATTTAAAAAGTAATTATAAGGTTAAGATTATAGGAAGAAGAGGAACACTCAGACAGAGCTCAATATCATGTAAAATCAAAAACAACCTTTCCCCCTCCCCCCCCCCGCCATCACCAGAAGGGAAAAAAGGAATAGAAAAACTAACCTTTCAGTCCTCCAGGTTTGTCTAAATTAGGAAAACGGATAGCAATTACATCTAGATTAGCAGAATTTTATTGAGGTGAATAGTGGCTTCAATTTAACCAATCTACCTTTTTGAAATCATCATTGTCTGGTCTGCACTCTAGTTTTAGAAATTGTTAGTTGAAATGCATTGTTAACATCTTGTAAAATCATGTAAAACCATTCTGCTTCCTGCTTCACAGCATTTAAAGCATTTGCTTACAGGAAATTGTGTAGAATTTAATAGAAAATTGCAAGCATTCAATAGTTTGTTGTTTACTTGAAACAATCATCTGGAATTTAATAGAGAATTAGATCACTGCTATTGAATTCCATAGGATGACTCAGGCATTCTACAGGGAACAAACTTTTTCTCTATTAAGTGTCATAGATTTTTTAGAGAAATCTCTGGAGAACCTCATTGATTAAGTCACAATTAAATTCTAAAGTACTTTCCCACCATTGTACAAACAATTAACAYGAGCCAGATTCTTCACTGCCTGGCATCTTGTGCAGAGACAATGAAAAATGCTTATGGTGTGATATGATAGTACACACATTTTCCATTTATTATGCAYCAGTGCCGAGACCACAAAGTACTCTCTCGCCCATTTCCCTCTCTTCTTAAAACTCTTCATTTTCAGACTCTGCAATAGCTCCTCACACATGACATTCTGTAATCCCTTTATCATTTCAGTTGTCCTTCATTGTTTTTTTTAATAATTTGTGGATGTCCTTCGTACTCTGTGGGGACTAAACCATGCTCTTTACTTCATTGCTAACTATGGTAAGGATGGAAATGCCGGTGACAATCTTTCAGATCACACTCAAGTGGCTCCTATTAAACCTTTTTGGTGGCCTGCTCAAAGGTACTGGGAACCAGCTCTTTCTCTATATTACTCTGAATGAGAAAGCCCACAGCCATCAAAAGCTGTAACTCTGGACAAAGAATAGCTTTTTATTAGATCACCTACCCGGAAAACAAGCCCAGAATTTCAGGCACTCGAACCCTTTTTTCACTCCTTTCGAATGTCTGTGCCCATAGATTAGTCTTGTTAATGATGCAGAATCACAGAATTGCACAACTGCTGAGGTGGGCAGGGACCTCTGGAGACCTCCTAGTCCAACCCCCTGCTCAAGCAGGGTCAGCTARGGYAGGTGGCCTCTTCCTGTTGGGTTTTGAATATCTCCAGGGATGGAGACTCCACAAYTTCTCTCTGCAACTTCCTTGACCACCCTCGCAGTAAGAACAATTTCTGTATGTTTATAGRGAGTTTCAAATAGTCTCCCTGTATTCCTCCTGGGTCACCTGACCCAACTTCCACCTCTTATATGCTTCCTTTTTATTTACTTTAGTCAACTAAATTTAGTTTGATCAAATGCAAAGCAGTAACTTGGCTTGCAGTGCCTACCTCACTTCTATCCCAAGTGCCTCATRGCTACTAAAGCATGTTTTTTGCAATGCTAAAAAGAGATGCAACTGAAGGAAAACGCATTCAGCTAATCCTCAGTTATCAATCCTACATGTTAAACATGCTTTTGGCCCAGCCACTTAGAGTAAGARCCTGGGCCTTGAAAGTCATGAATGGTCTTAATATAAGAAAAGCTGTACTTTTATGTAACTTCTGACTTTTCCATATCAGTGACACAAGAAAGATGACTAATAATTTTTGGTGCAAATGACT
Organism: Apteryx rowi; assembly: GCF_003343035.1. NCBI lineage: Eukaryota > Metazoa > Chordata > Aves > Apterygiformes > Apterygidae > Apteryx > Apteryx rowi. The sequence goes on along the minus strand of NW_020449119.1, from coordinate 1,136,325 downwards.
GCCAAAGTCTGTAACATTTGCAGGACTACTGTTTAYATATCTTATAGTGGGATTTTTTTTTTTCTTCAGAACAGATATTGTATATATATGTGTGTATATATATTTATGTATACACAGACACACACACATGCTTAGATGGAAGAAAGCAGAGGATAAAGAGAGAAAGAGCAGGAACAGATCATTTTAAGAAGACAACTTACATCAATTAGAAAGAAAMAGAGATCCAGCTGATATTGCTTTGGGGAAAGCTCTCTAATCTTATTAAATATTTCTGTTGAGACCAGTAGAAGGACAGCTAAATTAGTTCAGATTGAGAAATATCTTCCTCRTAGCCTCCTTTGCCTCCTCCAATTTCCTTATCAATGCTTATAACCAAATTTCATAAAAGATTTTTGTGGGTGTGAAATAACTAGTTGTTACATTATTGTGTGTTTTTGAACTTGGAATGAAAGCAAAAATTCTGCTGGCAAACCTTTATTTGTGGTATTTCTGGTCAGGTCCAGATTAGGAAATTCCATCAGCTTTTAAAGAAAGGTTCAGCTGATGATATTTAGTAAACTCCAAAGGCTTGGGTGAGTCAGATAAGCTTGAGATAAACATCTGACCTTTGCAGAGTTTATCCAAAGTGCAGAAAAGCTATTGAAGTGCACCTATCGCTAATATTGCACTTGTTCTAAGAGGGAAATTTTCACTGATGTTAATGGAGCTCTGTGCACAGAATGAGAGGAGATTATCTGATAGATATCTACACAAAAGAGAATTTAACTACAGTGTGTGAACCAGAGGAGACAACAGTGCCTGAAAATTATTCTTGAGGTATATGAGGTTGTTTGCTTTCCAAAATAACAATATTACCATATAAAGCTAAACTGAATCTTTTGCTTTCAGGATATCGTTCTTCTTCCAGGATGCTTCCTTGTATATGTGCTTGCAAAATCTAGAAGACAGAAAGAATTTTTAATCACTAAAAAAGTTTGCATGGCTTATACAAATTGATCTGGCAGGTTTAACTTACTTTGATGTGCAGTGGTAAAAGCTAGTTTTCTCTAGATTTCAATTCACGGTTAGCAAGCCAAAATAACAGCATCTCACCAGTATATTCCAGCATTTATAGCATTTAATTGGTCCATTTTAGTCCTATGTTGGTTTTGGTTTTACTTGGTCCAATTGCTCCTATTTTGGTTTGCAAAACCAAAATAGATTAATCATTAGCACATGTTTAGAAAATGATTCAATAGCCAACATGAAAACTGGTATGGTTGAAACACACCTTTCAGGGGAGTTGCCTGGCTGTGCTCTCTCTCCTTGCAGCCCTGTTAGGTACTTGCTAAGAAGAGCACACATATCCCTTTCTCTTGACTTCTTCAAAGTTTCCATTCCTTCTTACTCTATCCTCTCATTTCTTGACCTGTGGAGCAGAGATGGACTTGCAGAGCAGTTCAGAAGTGGAAAGCAATGACACAGGGGCTCGTATCATCTCCAAACGGGTATGAATCTCCCTTTATGGATCATTTTTGGCCTGGCTTGGATTACAGTGATTGATTCCCTCCCTCCTCTTGGCCTTATATATCCATTGCAAAAGCTCTTCCCAGTGCACACTCCTGTCTTCAATAGTGTGAACTGGAGTATTTCACTGGAAGTTAGCAAACTAGCCTAAACTCCCCAAAAGTCGGTTCACAGAAGCCTAACAATGGCTTTCAACAACACTAATGGGGAGAGATAAGCTATGAAAAGAGAGACCTCTCCAGAATTAATAATGCAGCTGCACCAATTTATAGCAGCTGAAGATCTAGTCTTTCGCCTATCATCTTCCCTGATAAACTGTCTCTCTTTTTAAGGGCAGAGAGTTTTCTTCTTTTTTATTATCATTACTCTTTCCTCTTCAATGAGATATTTGTTCATTGGAATGTAAAGCTGACCTCAGCTAAAAATTCATTGAATGTGGTCCTGTACAGCAATGCTTATCTCCAGAATCCCAGCTAAGAACCCCTGGCCTATGTATTTTCATTGTCCTCCCCAGAAGTCTATTATTTTCGTGATATTTTTGACACAACACAGAGAAAGAACAATGCTGGAGATGTGAATACATTTCCTTTCTCCCTCAAGCAAAACAAAAACTAGCCTGCCTCGGGCCTCCCTTGATGGAAAAAAGGAGTTTAATGMATTAAACATAGGACAAACCCCAGAATTTTAATGGGATCTTTAATCCGCTGAGTTCAGACATGTAATTGTTAACATTTTGTTTTTCATTATGGCATGTTTTGTGTTTGGAGTACTCCAAGAAAATGAACATCTGGTATTAATAACTTTTCAGCATAAAAAGCTCAACAAAATTACAACCTATTGTAGTTGGCAGATGGGTTGCAAAGAAGGAAGGAAAAAAAAAATCCACAAGACACCGGCTAGATTAATCCACTGCAATATAGGTCCTGATTTAATTCAAACAATGCATAATGCATTGACTTCTAACAATAGGTGGCTATTATGAGCTGTCTTTTCATATTTAGGCACATTCAGTAATGATTATTCATGTAAACAGGCTTTTTGTTTAAAATTAATCACTGAATTGTTTTGACTGGTGTGACGGTTCCAGCCTTGATGGGAGATAGTACATGCACGCTGTGGAAGTGAAAGACTCGGGAAAAGTGGAAGCAAACTCCTTGTGCCGGAAAGCACCTGGCGCTGAGTTGCTACACTCCATTTCAGAAGCAATAAGCAAGAGGCGGAATAATAACTCGTTTCCTCCCTCCACCTGACTCCGGCTGGGAAGAGTCGGGGAGGGTTATTGTGCGGGATGGCATTTGCCACCCTTAAGAAAACGGTTTGGTACAAAGCTGGATTGATCTGAAAACATTTGAATGAAGGAGAAATCATCATTGACTATACTGCAGCATTTTTTTATTTGAAAAAGGGAGATCAGCTTGATTAGACACATAGCTTGCGCACTTTGCTAGATCATTAACTTTCGGCTTCCTGTAATTTTTAAATACTTTTGAGAACCTTAGTTTGCAATTTTCCCTCTTTCTTTTTATTTCTTTTTCTTTTTCTTTTTCATTTTCTTTTACTTTTTCTTTTTCTTTTTTTTTCTCTTTCTCTTTCTCTTTCTCTTTCTTTTTCTTTTTTTCCTTTTTCTGAAGAAGAGAGTTAGGATAATCTGCCACATTTCTTCACTCACTTACAACCCTGTTTACCCAGAGCAACTCCAGGAAGGGAAATTGTTCTTCGTGGAGATTCATATTTCAGTAAACGACAAAATTCTGACTGTAAAGTCTTTACTCTGAACTAAACTTAGAATTTTTCTGGCTTTACGTGATGAACCTGGATGGAGAGGAGCAGGTACTTGTCCCAGCAGGACTGAATTATTTATGAAAGAATATGTTTCTCACTCCTAAGGGGAGAAAATACGTGGAGATTTCTTACATGTTCCTTTCCTTTATAGTCATCCAAACAAGGGGAGATAGTGTCCTTTACCAAGTCAAACAAAATCCAACTTGAAAGAAACAGACTATCATAAAATCTGAAGAGGAAGGAACTTGAATAAAAGACAAGGTAAACAAAAGTAAAAAAGGGGCAAATGAAGCTTATTGGGAAGTTTCTTGTCACTGAAGTTTTTCTCTTAATGTGACTGCTTAGATTGAACATTCGAGSAGTCCATTGTCCTGTCTTACCCTAGTCACTGGTGGATTTTTATGGAAAAAGGATCAAAGACAGAGCAAATGTAATGTGCTATTTTCCTCAATATACATTTCTAGTCATAATCAGATCAGGTATCCTTGAGAAGATGGTTGTGTCTAGATAATCTTATTTAAAAGCTACAAGGGGACTGTTGTCCATGATTTGGCTAATTCTTTTGTAACTCATTTATACGTTTGGCCTCTAACATTTTATAGCAGTGAACTGTCCAATGTAATTATGTGCTGCGTAAAAAAATATCTTCTTTGTTTTAATCCTATTGGCTAATAATTTCCCTTAGTGGCCCTTAATTCTTTAATTGTGACAGTGAATGATTTTGTTGTTTTCCTCTTATTTATGCCACTTGAGATTTTATGTATTTCTATCTTATTCTACTCTCAGTTGTGTCTACTTCAAAATAAAAATTCCTAGATCATGTCTAAACTGGTAGCTAAAAAGTGTCAGCAGATAATGCCCTGGTCCTGTGGCAAATGGCACAGTCTTGATGTCATTGGATCATAGGATAAGTCAGGTTGGAAGGGACATCAGGAGGCCTCTAGTCCAACCTCCTGCTCAAAGCAGGGTTGGCTCTGGGGTCAGACCAGGTTGCTCAGGGCTTTATCCAGCTGCATCTTGAAAACTAAGGATGGAGACTGTACAACTCCATACTATTAAACTTTCTTTCCAACCAGAAGAGGGTGGCTGTATTCAGATTCCCTACCGGGAATGCTCTGCTACATGTGCTACTTCCTGAACCATACCCAAGACTTGTTTAGGAAAGAGYTGTTGGCCAAAGCAATGATAGCCTATTTTAGCAGTCTAAGTAATTCCAGTGCCTGGAAAAATTCCCTGACACTACTGAGTTTGCTAACATAGATATGACATGAGTGTATGCAGCTTCTCCTAGTACAGAAATGATCTCATAGGTCAGTCTAATTATTACTTTTCTGTAACGCTTTCAAAAATGGTGCAATCTACTCTTTGCCAACACCCCAAAACTACGGCTGACATTATTGGGATTAAACTGGGGAAATATGATAAAAGAACAATATTTTCAGGGAACCTGGGAATGTGATCTCACATGCAAGACATGGTTTGTGAGCAGCTGGGGTAATTTTTAAAAACAGCAGAGTATTCAAGGACAGCATCTTCTGTTGCATTGGCTGAAAGTCTCTTGCCTGAATCACTGCCATAAAATATTGTTAAAGCTCAATGCAGTCACAGTTAAAGAGCCATTCTGACGTGAAAAATCTTAGGCAGAAAAATACAGGCCACTGTTTTGCCACTTCTATTCCCTGTTAGAGCGTTTGCTGCCCCCCTTCCGTCTTTATGCAGGTGGTACATTCATACAGTTAAATAACACAGAGCCTGGGATTAAGCTCAGGCTTTGAACTATGRTCTGCTGAACTGTTGGTGTACTCCCAGGCATGGCTGTGACCTTGGCCACCTAGCACTCCCCCAGGGTCTAAACTTAACCTTTTAACTTTAGTGTGGTTTAAAGGCCAGGGCAGTTCCCATTAGGAAGCATGGAGAAGAGAAGATCATGCTCTGCTCGCTCTGTCCTGTGTATATCTGTGTATATCAGGCAGTTTGGCATGTCATCATACCATACCCTGGTGTGTGCAACATCAATTTTATGTTATAAAAACACCACTGTGCTGGGCTTTGACATAGCTGTCCTATTATTTCAGACATTTTGGTCTGGGGGGAAGAAAAAGGCGCACACACAAATAGCAATAATAATGTCTTGAGACCAAAAGATTCCTTCATGGAAATGAGGGGTAACTGTCAAAGGACAGTCTCTTGTAGAGTATGGACACAGCCAGTTYGTGCAAATTGGATTCTGGGTTTTGCTCTATTTAGAAATATAGATGTGGCCATTAAGATTGCAGCGGGGCTCCTGGCAGGCACTGAGAATGACRGATTTCATCTTTGCTGATATCTGAGCTGGAGACAGGCCAATTCTCTTCCCTAGGACTCTGAGACTCAGTTTTGTACCTAGCTGTTCTTGAATGATGTTGGCCAAGATGTCCCAATCTTTGAGTTTCTTGAAACAATTTTACCCAGGAAAACAAGATAGTTTAGAAAACAATGTCCTTTCCTGGGGTTATCCCGATAAATTTGCCTCTTTAGTGACCCAGTCATTAYACAGGCCCATTTTTGCTCCCTCCCCTATTATTGTTTTTGGCATCTTATCTGTTCATATTGTAAAATCCTTTGGAATTGGAACTGTTTGTTACTATATGGATGTATTGTGTCTAGTCCTGAGTCCTGGTKAGCTCCTGGGTGCTGCCATATTGCAAATAAAAATAGAGACCTGAATGACAGTCTCCTGATGGAAACCTTCATGACAAAATACTGACTCAGAGACCATAGAGTTAGCTGGGAGGTGCTGTTTTTARCTAAATAATATTTTGAAAATATAGCTCTTAAAAGTTTTGAAACTTCTCGGATTGAAGCAGTATGAAGCTACAAAAACTCAAAAAAAAAAAAAGACCAAAAGTTTCAGTTTCAGTTCAAACAGAAGTTTCAGTACAAACGAAAGGACTCCTTTGCCTGTAAGAAAATTARTTTTGTGAGTTTTTCTTTTATTATTATTAATTCTTTTTCCTTTTATTTTTGAATGGAAAAAAAGCATTTTGTGAAAAAATGAAAAATCTGGCTTCTACTTAGATATGATAATAAACAATGAAGTTCCTCATATTTCTTGAAAGCTGACAGTTTGTCAGTGCCRAATAAATCTGCAGTACTCGTGGGGGCTCCTCTTGAGAAGCATTTACTATTTACTGTCATCTTTTGACTCTGGCAAGGTAGGTTTCTTTTTAATTGTCATACTTAAAGAATRGTGCTCTAAAGCTCAGTCTACAACCACCTAACTAACATAACCTACACGATATACAAATACGCAATCCACATGAGCTTATCTCCCAAGGGAATTCCTATTACAATGTATGAACTATATTGAGGGTGACAGTCTTTTTAGTCTCATTAAGGTGAATGAGGTGGTAATGGAAAGTGTAGATTATACTAACTTCAATAATTTATTTCATGCTTCCCATCAGGGTAGTTTTTACAAACAGCTAGAGTTCTTAAATGAAATGTAAATGAATGATAAATTATGAAAAACATATTTTGAAAAGGAAAGCAAGGTAAAGTAAAAGGAGTAAAACCAAGATTCTTAAAGCAGAAGGGGGAAAAAAAAAGTCTGACATGTTAATTAGGTAGCACCGAATTATAATAAAACAAGAAAGTACACACAGCAATGTGTGTGTGAACAAAATGAGGCAGACATCCACTGTATCAATGCAGTTTTGCTAGTGGATATTGAGCATACCTGAGCAGCAGTATGTTGCTGAGTGATTATATATARATGCATTTTCCCTCTTAGTGTCATAAGACACATCAGTGCTAAGCCTGGATTTGCTCTAAAGAATTTCTTGCTGTGAAGACGTCACAGCAGCATCACTAGAAGAATATCCGAATCAGATATGGCAAATTCATAGATGATTTCTCTATTGCACAGAAGCTGCTCCTCTCACAAAACCTTGGAAGACAAACATGGATGTCGGGAGCAATGTGTGCAAGTCAAATTTCTTTACCTCACAGATGGTACAAATGAGCAAAGAACACCTGACCCATTACTAACTGAAGTCTCAATGTCTCCTTTACAGCATGCAGCCTATTGACCTACTGGCAGAGAACATCATCAAGATGATTCTCAAAGGAAGATTCTCAAAGGAATATTCCTTACCAAAAGTATTCAGGCCTCACTCAAGTGTTGCTTTATTGGAACAAAGGAAAATAATAAGTTGCTGGGAAAGCTGCAGCATTAGCTACAAAACAAATGTCTTTGGCAAGCAGTTTAAATTCACTAACGATCAAAAGCCAAGACAAACCTTGTATAGAGATTGAAAGTGGTAGATGACCTGCTCAGAACGATGAACAAATAGCAAACATTTCTGCATACACTGTTGGGCCAATTAGTCTCTAAACCTGTCAGTGCAGGGCACTTYTGCCACACTTCCAAAATGCAGGGAGAACAGACAGGTGCATACCAACAACACTAGTTTTCCTCTTCCATGGGCCCCAACAAGTCATGCCTTGCTATCTCCATTTTTATGTCCAAATGCAGGGTCTAGTAAGRGTCTCTCCTCTACTTGAAGGAATGCACATAATTTCTCAGAGAAGTTGTAAGATGCCTCGGGAATCACCGTCGCCAGGCTTCTCATGACACTCAGAATTATGGTACTTGTAAACAACTGCCTCGAAGGCTGTGACAGATATCTTCATGCTTACGGGAGAGAAGCATGTGGTTAAAGAGCAGCTGTTGAGGCAAAAATCTGGCAACCCAGAGGCAAAGCTGACTCCCAGAGAAAAGTACTTAGAGAAGATAGCTGGGATACTAAACTGATCAGTGAGGCATGACTTCTCCTTCTCTAGATTACTAAGCAATATTAAGGTAATATGGGATGACTTCTCATTTTAGAGCTCAGTAGATAAAAGTGGTGCTGAGGAATTCTCCCACCTTTCACTAGACAGAAAGCTTGGTCCTCTAAATTGGGATGCTGAACTGAGATTTAAGGAAGGAGTAACACAGCTGTTAATGGACTGAAAAACGTGATGACACATCTGCTTGATGGAAGCAAGAAGCCCCAGGGMACAGTATAGTCCCTTGATTTTTACACCAGAAGTCTCAGTTATAACATTTTGGTCCTGAGTACTTGGGYCAAATGCTCACAGTCATTAACCTCGATCCCAAAAGCATTTAATACTCAGCTGCAAGGCAAAAGYTTAAAGTAAAACTTCTGAAAACTATATACAGGATATTCCTAGAAGAGCACTCCTAAACTCTACCGCAGGGGTTCTTGAACATATTTCACAGGTCTATGGTTAAGCTTGCTCTTTTCACAATGGTGAGGAAATGGAACCTCAGCACCATTTGATACCGATATGAGATAGGGAAGCAGGGTGTAAAAAAGCCCAAATTCTTCTCTATTATTTCTCAGTGGTGGTGAATATCCTGGATGCAGTTTCACATTCAGAAAAGAGGCCCAATCTTTCTCACAGAAAGGAAGATGGTAAAAAGAGTAAGTAAAACATAATGAAGAAGGTTTGAATGTTGTAATCTAAAGAATTTGACCTTCAAAATTTTGCACAGACACAGAAGGAGTGTTTGTTAAAAGGTAATTTATTGGAGGGGTTCTTGCAACTTATTGCAAGGGTTCTTGCAAAGGTGCCTTCAGCTGGGTCAGATGAGAATCTCCAAATTGCTCTTCTGCTGAATTTCTATATCCAGCCGGCCCTCGGTCCTATGTCATCTTTCCAACACATGCATGATCCATGTAGATGTGATCAAACACTGGAGGAGGTTGTTCAGAGAGGCTGTGGGATCTCCCTCCCTGGAGATATTCAAACCACAACTGGACAAGGCCCTGTGTAACTTGTTTTAACTGGACCAGCTTCGCGCAGCAGATTGGAAATTCTTCAAACAGAGAAATAAAGACCAAAACTCCAGTAGCCCAGTTCACTGCCACGTACATTTTGCTTCACATAYAAACAAATAAATGTTGTTTCCCTTTTGCCTTGCAGATACCCATATGTCTATTAATGCTAAGACAGATATTGTTCCCTTAACCAGAACAAGCCTTATGGCAGGGAAGAGGGAAAGTGATGCAATTGAAAATGTGTTATTCTTGCTTAGAATAAAAAGCCAGTGCTGCAAATGAGGTAAAATTAGATAACCTTATTTAACTGTAAACCATACATTTCAGGCATATGCATGGGAGGTGGGACGAAATCTGAATTTATCTTTCCTAGGGTAATTCTGAGCTTCTGTTATTGCTATCAGATCTCTTGGAGTTACCATCCTTCTCATAGAAGCATGGCTCCTTGTACAGCAGTTGCTGACACTCAGAGCCTTACAGATAAATCTTTCATGAGAGATGGAATAAGCAATATTAAATATGAACTTGTTTGATTTAGAGAATTCAGCTTGGAACAGAGTTTTTAAGGAACCTCAATACGATGCTAAGTGTCATTTCTAGGTTGCAATTAGGCAGTTTAGGAATTGATTTTATTGAAGGATAAGACAATCTTGTAGAAACAACAATAACTCAAAAATTTATTTCAGGAATTGGTTCAAACTCTGAAAAAATTTAAAAAAAACAACAAGAACAAAAACCCCAAAGAGGAACAATTGTGATGCCAATGAGAACTGGTTACAGTGCAGCTTTTATTTTGCTTTTTATTTGTATCATATACAGCAAAGTGACCTACTTTCAAATGAGATAAAATGTTTGGGATCTGTGGACRAAAGATGCCCTCAGAGTAGATTAGACTTCAGTTCACCTGCAGATACAAAGTGACTAGACCTGTACCCATTGCCTGAATTGTGGGGTGAAGGCCACTACAGACCCTTGGGGAGCTGAACATGTATAGCTAAGAGTTACCTTCAGAATTTTCTCAAAATATTGTAAACTCAGGTGGTCTGCACTGACTCTTAAATTCCATGCGACAATCARAAGAGAACATCAATAAATCAGTACCTGCCTCTTCCCACTCKGTTGTTAAATGTACTCTSCTATAATGCCTTTCCTTCTGTTTAAAACACATCATCCAATATTATGCAAACCCATACATGAGAAGTGCTTTGTTCTGCCTCTGGAGGCATCTCCTGGTTTTAGTTTTCCCGCTCACCATTTCTAAATCTTGTAGTGGACATGAAACCAACAGCTTATTAGTCTATAGCAAAGAAAAAAAAAATTAAYTGTAAAAAAACCCATCAACTTTGTTGAGTCATTTTGGACTATTTTTATCCTTCTAACTTCAATTTTGATCTTTCTTGTTCTATTGGGTCTTTCTGTACCTTTCAGTTTTGGCTCTGCCTTTCATTTCATGGACTCTTCACTTTCCTTTGAATCATGTCTTGTCTTCTACTTTAATAAAGGTCTTCTTCATCTTCCACCATATGTTTCCTTTATCATTTCTCAGTGAAAAGAGAAAAAAATATAAGGTCATTTTGTAAAAGAATCATGGTGGTATGCATAGGAACGTAACTCAGTGAACTGAATGGTTTGGATATAGACCTGCTTTTGAGATAAATAGGACAATAACTCTGACCTTCCAAAATGGTTTATAATTTTCATTATCTCTGCCTTAAGTTCTCAGCTTTAGACATCTGTAGATGAAGTTAAAAGGGGAAGCATAACATCTGAACCAAGGTAATTTTTCTGAAGATGACCACCTGGTCATTGGCTTAACTGCAGTATTCAATAATTGACTTGATTGGAGGATAAGACAGAAAACTGCAGGACCTGAGGAAGTCATTTGGTCCAGTTTTGACATTAGATCTCTCACTTAGGTATCCATGCCTGACTGCAAACGTATTTTATTTTTCACTAATGATAGTAYCTGAGAACTGAAGGCCAGTTTTGAAAATCTGGTTCCAAACAATGCATCTTTTTTTAAATTTTCCTTATTTTCAGTAGTTAATTGCTGTGATTTGGCCATGACCCTCCACTGCTGAATGGAAGGAGTGTTTTAGAACAGATGCCAGCAGAGGCACAGACATTTTTGCTCTGAATGGGTTATCCTGTTTGACAGAACGTTTCCCATTAGTCTTCAACTGTTCCCTTTATTTCTTCCTTGACCTCCCTTTTTCATGAGAACATCTTTTTGTATCTTTGATGTTGATTGCCCAGCAAATTGTAGAAATATCTCAGTAGGTGACTTATGAATGGCTTAAGCAATGACCAGGGTATACCTACAGGTTTGCTCTGAGCTGCCTACTTTCCAAGACTTTTGTGAGGTTTACAGATAAATTGAAACCTGACAGGAAAATCAATGAATTAAGTGCCCTGAGTGTGGCTTTTAAAGTTTAATTAATTAATGTCCATAAAACATTTTGCAGTGCTCAGACTAAAGGTCTATAAGTGCACAGAACAAAATGCTGTAATTATTAATCCTATATCTCATTGTGTGGGGGAGTAACAGCAGAGCTGCCTAGTGCAGATACTATATATTAGAGAGCCCTAAACTTCCATGGCCGCATCCCCTGCCATAGCTCCATTATCTTTGCTGCTGTCATCCTGGGATGGATTTGCTTTTCGTAAGCTTGATGTGGAATGAAAATGAGGGGCCGAACAAACCCTTTTACAGCTGTGTGCTTTGACTCGCAGAAAACGCTCCAGTCCCTGCRATGACACCGCGTGCAATGCTGATGAAAGAACGCTGCAGACACTTAATAACATGGAACGGCTACAACTTAAACATGCAAATATGGTAAYTACCAACCTCAAACACAATTATCTCATGTGCTAGTATTTGTAATGGGAGCAATATTTCTGTGCTGTTTGTTCCCCCCCCCCCCCGAGTCATTTGCAAAGCAGTGTCTCTCTGTCTGTTTCCTTCCTTGGGGAAATTTGTCTCTCCCACAAAATTTCTTTTTCTGTAATGACATGGAAAACACCAGCTCAGTGACCTTGGCAGCTGTTTCACAGGGTATATAACTTATTCTGCCTTTCCACCTTTATATGAACTATGTGTCTCAGCTTCCACAAACTGATCAAGGAAATGTGCTTTAGTCCAACATACGCGTGGCTGAGGATGCAATTACCRTAACTGGCTTTCCTAGTTGTCTGCTGCAAGAGCAAGAGGTTGGATTCTTCGCRGGTCTAAAAACTGTTCCAGATTCATAATGACACAAGGATGATTTATGCCAGCAGAGAATTTGTGCCAGCCTGTATGTCTGCATCAGATTTGCTTTTATAATAACACTCCTCTGAGATTTTATTCTCTAAAATAGGCACAGCCGTTTGATACTTTTTTTTTTCCCCTTAAGCTATAGTAATGCAGGGGTTATTAACCAAAGTTACAGACGTAAGGGCCTATTGTTATGTGCATACAATCATCTGGTGAGCAAATATAATAGATTCCTTTTAGACACTTGAGAGAAGTAATCTGAATCTTTCCCTTTACTTAGGTAGAAACRAAAGCTAACTTCCATGGAACCTCCTATTAGTTGAGACTGGGTTCTTCTTGTACCCACATAATCTTTGGTATTGAAGTAAAAGACCTGAAATATCATCAGASACATTGTTGTCAAAATATTTGGGGAGTTTCTAGGAAAGCAGGAGGCACTATAAATCTGAGCAAGTGAAATGGTTCCTGTGAGATTTTTGGCCTGGGTTCTGGAGATTTCATGTTGGTTTGGGTAATTCAGGCAAGAACTGGAATTCTGGATGCTCACTGGCACTCAGCTTCTGCAACCTGTTGCTATTTACATGCAGAACATTTATTTATTTCCCATACCTGGGCTGCCGCAGCTCCAGCCCAGCTGYCTCCAGTGATCTCACATTAGGATAGATGGGGCTGCTAGAGTAAGCCTAAGAAAAAGATTTTGAAACTACTCTTTCCCAAGTAATTCTGAAAAGATTGTGCTCAGATCTATAATTTTTCTCTTGCTTCCATCTTAAACTTTGATGTAGGTATGAAAACTGGTTAGAGTGTCTGGCTTATTTCATGATCTGTGCCAGGCGTCAAGATAGGATTGGCGTGGAGAGTGGGCAAGCAATMTGTTATCCCATGCAATGAACTAAGGAGAGCAAAAGATTTACTTTGTCCCAAGAGAGGTGAAGATGAGCTACTAGAACAACRCATATTGTTCTAGAGTCACTCATCACCTCCTGTTTGTCAGGACTTTGCTGCTGTCATTGCAGGCAGGATGTGTGGGAAAATAGTGGCTATTTCTGCGAAAAATAGCTCCACCAAACAGTTGCTGCTTCTACTTTCAGGCTGTATTAGGAGCATCGAACTCTTATTCATTAAAGCTTTGTCAAGCTCTCTGCTCTGGTCGCCCTCATCACTGTACCAAGGCAAGAGCAAGTCCTTCCTAACCCCCCTTTAAACAGCTCTCAATTTCATTATCTTGCTGATTTTGTAATWTGATCAACTATTAATATACTTTGTAATTTTACTCTGGAAATAACATACACATGGCGTTATGGATCAGAGACAATTTCAAAAGCCATCATTATATGCTTTTAGACATAACCAGAAATCGAACTCCATTTTTATTCCATAATCCATTTGTTTGTCGCACCGAAGATCCATGCAGTGCATTTGTAAAGAAAGAAAACAGAAATAATTACAGATCATTAATAATTATACAGACAACAAAAATAATTAATTTAATCCTCAGCCAATATTATCCCCTTCAGAGATTCCTGCTAAAACTTGGATTTTCAGCCTTCAATTTCTTTCTTGTGGCTATACTGTAAAAAACCCACAGTTTCCATAGTCTTCTGCCCTGTTAAGCTCTAGATATCTGTGGCTCCGTTCAATAAATCAGTTTAGCATGGAACTTACTCACGTGAAAAGAGAGAGCTCTTCCAGAATGAGAGCAGAATTTGACCACCACCTTTTGAAAAAAAGAGTTGCTTCATGACATTTGAGAGCAGGCAGAGCCATAGGGAAGTCAGCTGCATCACTCTGAGCGGCAGGAGAGACAACTGGGACAGGAACAGAGTGAAGCCAGCAACTGCTGTCAGCAAGTGCAACATGCTGCTTCAAAGCCAGAGAGATGGCAAAGACCAAAGACCTGGAGTTTCTGAGCACCACCACGCACCGCACAGGCAAGGTCATTGCCTGGAGAAGGAAGTAGGATTTGAGCCAAGATAGGACTTCGTTCAACGCCATCAACTGTAAGAGGGAACAGTGCATGACCACACTTGCTATGGAGAATGGTTTGAGGCCAAGTTTTCATTTAAATTTTGAGACTTAAGCCCTGCAGATAACGCTGCTGGGGGAAGGACTTTGCACCCCTTTGGAAATAGTGACTCTGACACCCCCATTAAGTAAATTCGATACAGGTTTTCAGCCATTAATCTGCAGCTGATTCTTCAAAAGCGGCTGTTTCCATTTCCATGCTTCCCCAGAGACATCATCTTAAAATTGATTAAAATTAATAYATTTTTTAATTTCCTATGGAACATATGAAATCTGGTATATTTGCACAGGCACCTGCTGAAGTAGAAAGAAAAATTTTTAAATTTGGAAGAAATTTCCTTTGAATTTATAGATTTCTGCCTATGCAAAGGTGACTTAAAATAGGCCAAGGAATTTCATGGACTCTAATAGAAATTCATTTAACGCTATTTTTTGAAGGTAATGTGATTCTCTGCAGTATAATTCAGGTATGTATGGGGCATCTTTTTTTAATGTGTTTTAAACTCCTTCTTTTAGATTACTTTAACAATATCTTTCTCCTGTCCTCATTTGGTAACTTTCATTCAGATCAGACTCTCAGTGGTTTTAGTAGAAGTTTATTTCCTGGACGGGACCTGCACACAGGGTTTCATATTGCATTTTATGATATTTGTTTTCATTTCTCACTATACCTGTTCCTCAAGTCAAATAGAGTGCAGTTCATCTGAATAAATTTTGACATTTCCATCTAGGTTCTCTTTGTAGTCTATGAAGAGAAATAAATACTTGTAAGGTCTGAGTTACCTCATTTCGAAATAGACTTCTAAAATAGGTCACGGGAATTGTACTTATTCATTCATGCCTCTTCCCTCAGCTGACTACAAAGAAACCTAGGGTGACTAGCAGAGCTGGATACATCTGTGCTGAAGAGCTCTAAAGCTGGATGAGATGAATCCTGCCCTTGTTCCCTAATAAAGGCAAACTGTCAGCAACAATGGAAAGTCAGATTCTCATAAATATATCACCACGGATTTTTACACCATTTGGGCCAGATCTAGTTAAACAGGGTAAAGAGTCAGAGTATGCAGGGATGAGACGAGGAAGGCTAAGGCCTGTTTGGAATTAAATCTGGCTAGAGATGTCAAGGACAGCAAGAAGGGCTTCTTCAAATACATCAGTAGCAAGAGGAAGACTAGGGAGAATGTGGGCCCTTTGCTGAACGGGGTGGGTGCCCTGGTGACGAAGGATGCAGAGAAGGCAGAGTTACTGAATGCCGCCTTTGCTTCAGTCTTTACTGCTCAGGCCAGCCCTCAGGARCCCCAGACCCTGGAGACAAGAGAGAAAGTCTGGAGAAAGGAAGACTTTCTCTTGGTGGAGGAGGAGTGGGTTAGAAATCATTTAAGCAAACTTGACACCCACAAATCCATGGGCCCCAGTGGGATGCACCCACGAGTGCTGAGGGAGCTGGTGGACGTTATTGCTAAGCCACTCTCCATCATCTTTGAAAGGTCATGGAGGCAGGAGAGGTGCCTGAAG
Source organism: Apteryx rowi (assembly GCF_003343035.1). Lineage (NCBI taxonomy): Eukaryota > Metazoa > Chordata > Aves > Apterygiformes > Apterygidae > Apteryx > Apteryx rowi. Next base: position 1,120,413 of record NW_020449119.1, on the reverse strand, counting down.
ACTGGAAGAAAGCCAGTGTCACCCCAGTCTTCAAAAAAGGCAAGAAGGAGGACSCAGGGARCTACAGGCCAGTCAGCCTCACCTGCATCCCTGGAAAGGCGATGGAGCAGCTCATCCTGGAGGCCATCTCCAAGCATGTGGAGGACAAGRAAGTGATCAGGAGTAGTCAGCATGGCTTCACCAAGGGGAAATCATGCTTAACCAATCTGATAGCCTTCTAGGATGGAATGACAGGCTGGGTAGATGAGGGGAGAGCAGTGGATGTTGTCTCCCTTGACTTCAGCAAGGCTTTTGACACTGTCTCCCATAGCATCCTCATAGACAAGCTCAGGAAGTGTGGGCTAGATGAGTGGACAGTGAGGTGGATTGAGACCTTCCTGAATGGCAGAGCTCAGAGGGTTGTGATCAGTGGCACAGAGTCTAGTTGGAGGCCTGTAGCTAGCAGTGTCCCCCAGGGGTCGGGACTGGGTCCAGTCTTGTTCAACTTCTTCATCAATGACCTGGATGAAGGCACAGAGTGCACCCTCAGCAAGGTTGCTGATGATACAAAACTGGGAGGAGTGGCCRATACACCAGAGGGCTGTGCTGCCATTCAGAGAGACYTGGACAGGCTGGAGAGGTGGGCAGAGAGGAACCTCATGAAGTTCAACAAAGGCAAGTGCAGGGTCCTGCACCTGGGGAGGAATAACCCCATGCACCAGTACAGGTTGGGGGKTGACCTGCTGGAGAGCAGCTCTGCSGAGAAGGACCTGGGAGTGCTGGTGGACACCAAGTTAAGCATGAGGCAGCAATGTGCCCTTGTGGCCAAGAAGGCCAATGGTCTGCTGGGTGCATCAGGAAGAGTGTTGCCAGCAGGTCGAGGGAGGTGATCCTGCCCCTCTCCTCAGCCCTGGTGAGGCCACATCTGGAGTGCTGTGTCCAGTTCTGGGCTCCCCAGKACAAGAGGGATGTGGCACTACTGGAGCAAGTCCAGCGAAGGGCCACAAAGATGATKAGGGGACTGGAGCATCTCTCTTATGAGGAAAGRCTGAGAGAGCTKGGCCTGTTTAGCCTGGAGAAGAGAAGGCTGAGAGGAGATCTTATCAACGTGTACAAGTATCTGAAGGGAGGGTGTCGAGAGGATGGGACCAGACTCTTTTCAGTGGTGCCCAGCGACAGGACGTGAGGCAACGGGCACAAACTGAAACACAGACACTTCCATCTGAACATGAGGAAAAACTTTTTCACTGTGAGGGTGACAGAGCATTGGAACAGGTTGCCCAGAGAGGTGGTGGAGTCTCCTTCTCTGGAGATATTCAAAACCCGCCTAGACACAATCCTGTGCAATGTGCTCTAGGTGACCCTGCTTGAGCAGGAGGTTTGGACTAGATGATCTCCAGAGGTCCCTTCCAACCTCAGCGATTCTGTGATTCTGTGAAGAGTACTGGAAAACCACAGCCTGCAATGAAAAGGATTGTTTTCCTTCTTTTGCTGAAGCGAAACACTGAATTTTTTCCTGCATTATAAAAGGTCTATAGTTATTTACCTGAACATGATAATTTAGATATTCTGTGATCCTTTGGTTGCAGCTGAGCAACAGACTGGGGGACCTGATGTGGAGCTCGCAGGAATCCCAAGAGAAATTTAGAAGATTGATTTCTATTTCACTGTCTTAAATAAATAAATAAATACTCAAATATCAGAAACTAGGGTAAGAGAAGAAAAGGGGGGGGGAAAAAGTGTTTTTTAGAGAACTTGGGATCCAAGCAGAGACTTGGCCTACTTTCAATATTTAAAAGTCAGGAGAAGAATTTCCTCCCTCATCTCTCTCTCTGTCTCTTTTATTTTTTTTCCTAATTAAAAAAAAAAAAATCTCTTTCATATAAGAAATACTTTCTATATAAAGAATGAGCTTGTTAGGTGCAATGAAAATATCAGAAGCTGACTCATTATTGAACTGTTTCTCTTTATCCATGTAATTCATGAAGAATCTTTGGTATTTAGGGAAGAGGCTTGGCAACCAGACAGGGTCACAGGTGCTGTTCAGCTTTTCGTGCAGTATTTTGCTTATCTTTCAGTAAGTGGACTATGCCTGTTTTGAATGCCCAGACTGGGTAGAATACTTCTGACGCCTTAATAACACTGAGTGAAAAAGGAGGATGGAAATACTTAAATTCATACAGTGCCTGAGTTTCCGCTTCTAAATTTTCCTAGAAGATTATCTTGATGCCTTCTGTGATGCAGATACCCCTGTACTTGGAAATGAAAGTGCTCTTGGAAACAGTTCGGCCTGTAGACTACTAAACAGTGACCATATTGCCAATATGAGTTAGTTTCCAACTGGAGATATCCTCTGAAAGTTATCTAATTCTCCTCTGTATAATTTGTACCTCCTGGTGCAAATCCATCTTTGCGTCTTTTGCTTTCCTTGGTCTGATTTATTATTTTGCCCTTTCTCTCCATTAATAGGAGTATTAGTCATTTTGGGGAGTGGGAGAAAAAGGAAAGATCCTGAAGATATGTCACCACTGATCACACTTCCAGACTGGCTAAAAAGTGCTGTTCCCAAATTTAGCACCACACACTAGACTGTGAGACAGCAGCACTCCGTAAATGACTGATTTATGGCACGTGGTACGATATATGGACCCTTTTGCCGAATTTCTGCGACAAGTGCACAAGAATTATTCAGAACATACTGACCTGTAAAGTGCCAAATTCTAAGGYGATTTATAGCCACCTCGGTTTCGCACCTTCAGGGATTAGTGTCAGCAGCGTATTTCCCTTCCTCTTCCAATACTTAGCATTTCACAACTATACCCGTAGTATGAATACAGTGGCATTCACCCAATAGGTGGACTACAAGTAACTTCTAAAAAAGCACGAACCAGGGAATACAAAAGGGGAGCTTGCAGCAGTGTATGCAGTAGGAAGGTCCCTATCACTTGTTTGACAGGAAGCCAGAATCCCAGTAAGCATATTAAACCCCATTGACGTTCGTATCGGAGATGGCTGATTTCCCCTGTCTGTGTTTCTACTAACATCTGAAATAACTTGTAACTAATGCAGCCCACACAATAACAGTATGTCACCTTTGTAAAACAACCTTTACATAAGCTAGTGAACAGGAAGAAAAAAGAAATACAGTAGTTAATTGGGCAGCTAATTCTGCTGGACAAGCTCCTTAGCTGGCATACACTAATGTTACTAGTTAGGAGGCTGGGCTGGAGCTTAGGAGACTTTCACTATGATATTTAATATCTTGTTTTTCAAAGATAACTAATACTTGATTTATATAAGATCAGTTTAAACTGATAAGCCCATCTGGACGCTCCTAAATCCAGCATTTAGATCCTCAAAAAGCTCTTAGTTGCTTCAGAAAGACTTCTGGCCTTTGCAATTTCTCCATACAGCCTAAAAGTATATCACTGCCAGGAATGCTCCGCATTGCCTACAGTCCTGGCACTTTAGAGCTGACATATAGGGTCAAAGTCCTTTGAGGACCTAGATATTAAGCCAAGAAATTTATCAGTAGGGACCTCATGGGAGGTACCTGCCGGTTGAAGTGTTGCATCTGCTATATGTAAGGAAATACAAGGTAATACTTCACCATTTTTACTACATGACTCATTACTAGAATTTTTTTTTTCCTCTTTCTCAGGGGATTTGAGTACATGCCTCCCATGTGGATGCTTTAATCACCAGACTAGGATATTCTGCAAAAAGATCCCTCAGTTCCTCCTTTACAGCTGTTCTGCTTTACATGAGACAATTAAGCATCCCTTGGACTAGAGGAGATGAGAGCAGAACGTAGCACTGAAGAGCAAAGGAGATAGTGTTGTGTGAGGGAAATACGGCTTGGTAAACCTCTATGGGGAACTCCACCACAGTGATGAAAGACCTCCACTTGAAAACAGCAGTAGCTGCTTATTTATATGTAGTCACCTAAATAAAATTTGTTCCTCACCACTCTGTCTGTAAAAAGAGCATAATACTACTTTTTTTCTTCATAAAGTTATCAGCGTAAACATACTAAGGAATGTTAAATACTCAGAAACCTTTATGATTTCCCACTATTGGAAAACAAACAAACAAACAAACAAAAGCCCAATGACCTAACTAGAAAATGTAGATATAGACAGATCTGTTATTTGATTGCGCTAGTAATGATTACTGTATATATGCATGGTTTCACACTGGTAAGTGGGTCTGATTGTGGCTTGCTTTCCTCTTTGTAAACTCTGATTTACACGGGTGGGAAAAGAAGAGAATAAGCTCAACTGTGTTCTCTCAAGGTCATCCAATGACTTTGGATAGGTAAGTCCAATACGTATTTTCCAAGCATAAATTTTATTCACATTGCATTTTTTTCTGTCTAAATTTTCTAGGTTTATTTACAGAGAAACTAAAAGTGCAAAGATAACTTCTTTTTTTTTCCCCAAACATGACATCAAAACGTAGCATAAGGATATTAACTCTGACTTCATGTCGTTGTAGAATGTAAAATAACAGACCTGTCAAGGCACTGTACCATGCTTTGTTCTACGTAAAACTGGAAAATGATGTGTGTTGGGTAATCTGATCTGGATCTTTCCAGATGAACATAACTGAAAGATGCAGATGTTGCAGATGTTAGCCCCAAGGGGAATATGACAAGAAAAGAAAAATTAATGGAATGACCACAAAATATAATATCATCCCTGTCCTCCAGAAAGTATATTTTCATTGCAGATTTTATCTTAATAAAGATGCCTCATACAAGATTTTCCAGTATCCCTTTCTAACCAAATTCAAATGTATAACACCCTTAGAATATAAACTACAGTTTGCCTAATATAAATTGGGGATTCAGCTCAGGCTCAAGACTGCTGATAGCATTCTCATTTTCAAAAGATGTTGCATCTGCATCTGACAAATTTTGAGTCAGAATACTTATCTGCCTCTTGTGTCCCAGACTCAGGTTTCTTTTATCTTTAGATATTTTAATTATAGTATTCCCCTAGCTCTGAAGTCTTCAAAGGGTTAGGGTCTATAAAAAAAAAGAAAAAAAAAAAGGAAATATGTGACTCTCAATGAATAATAGCAATAAGCGCAACTGGCCATTTACCAATGGACTGTACACTACAGATTTTGACATATTATAAAGCTACGTCTATATATTTAAGCAGCTGAGCTATGGATCCCCAAATCTTTCCTGGTGTGCTGACCGGTGGGAAAAGTTAGTGGCATTGGCTTGAGATGAAAGGTGGTCACAAGCAGCTGAGAAGCTGGAGCTCTTTAAACTCCCCTCCAGCTGTCACAGGATTGCTCCATTTGTGTTCCTTTACCGTGCTCACTGAAACTGAATCAACTTATTTTAAACCTTGTGAGGCTTAACAGAATAGTCRTGACTAACTTTTATAAGATTAAACCAACCAGCTAACCAAACAAACAAACAAGGAAGAAGAGTTCCCTTAAATACAGAGATTATTTCCYTCCTGCATGGACACTGCTCTAAACCCAGTAGGGAGTAGCCTGATTATCTTCTGTTTTCTTTTGTGCTTCCATACTCATAAAATATGGTTGAGATAATTAAAATGGTAAGAGGTTACTCTCCTATTAGCAACACATCACACATGTAGTGTTCTGATATCTTCCCTAGTATTTAAACCAAAAGGAACCCAGCTCAGATCTGAGCCACATGAATTTAGAAAGCTCAGACTTTGCCACTGTAAACAATCTAGTTTTGAAGATGTCACTGGAAACATGCTGTTGGAGGAGAGGAGAAAATGAAGTGGGAAGGGAAGGAAAAGAAAAAGTGCTTTGTGGATAAGTTTGCAAGTCACAAAGTGAAAGAAAGAAAGAAAATAAAACCACTATGAGCAAATCCATAAAACTAATAACTTGCTTGAACAGGTGAATTCGATCTAGATATGTTTCATGAAGCAAAATATGTTGGCTCAATAGTCTGATCCCTGAAGACCAAAACTGAGGCACCTATAGATGAACGTGTGGAGAATGGAGCTGACTGCACTGCTGTTTTGTAATCCTGTCTGCTCGAGTGATCATCCGTGCTTCAGCGAGGCTCACAAGACTGCGGCCTCAGAGAACAAATATTACAGAATAGGAAAGCAAGATGTCTTAATTTCAAGTAGTGACCATTGCATCTGGGTATCTCAAGGTAAAGAATCTCCTGTAAAATGCTTTGACTTTTCCTAGGGAAACATTTGTGATGTGATTGCAGGATGCGGTTATCAGAAACTCCTGACAATGCAGTTAGGAAAATATCAAGTAGTCTTTCYAGCTATTAGAAAGCTAATTAAACATTTTTTTTGTTAAATATGTTAATTAAACATATTTTATACATTTTTAAAATGTGTTGTGGTTTCCTCCGGCCGTGATTGATAAAAATGGAGAAGTCTAAGACCTCCTAGCAGCCAGTCACTTTCCTCTCAGATTCACTGTTATAAATGGTATTACCGTATTTATTCACAAGGTTTATCCACCAGTTGCAATGTGCTCAATTTGCTTCAGGAGTCTTAGAGACTCCTTAGCGTCATATCTAGTTGTATTCTTTCACCAGGACATCCTGATGGGAAGCCAAGGAGGACTACTAGGAAAGTGTTGTTTCCACCAGATGAAGTTATTCAGTGGTATATAGAAAGCTGGTCCAAGGCCATCCCCATCACCTACCCTGATGATAGACATATGGTGGAGCAGGGTGTGGATAAAATGATCAGCTAGAGTGATAAAGGAGCTACTACCTTTCCTGCCTTGTAGGATTAGCATCAGGTTTTCCCAGGCAAGTGAATACTAGGAGCATGCAGATTTGGCTCATCTAGCTGTAATTCAATCTACAGAAATTCAACCTCATGTATAAGCATCACTTCAACCATACAGCACTGGGCTGAAGGAGGATTTCAGCACTGCTGGGACCTCTGCATGGGAGTAAACACCATCCCTCAGTTTCTCCATGTCCTCCAGATCATCTTTTCCTTCTCATCTCCTCTGAGTGCTCAGCTCCACACATAGCAGAGGTGATGTGGAACATAGGCTGAAACTGCATCCTGCCTCCTTTATTTGGGATATCAGTTTTATCAAGCCGCTAACTCTTTTTTTTTTTTCTAACTTTAAAATCTCAGTTACTCAACACTTTCCTTTTTGAAGCTGGCTTTAAAAATGGCAGCAGAATCACAGCTAAAAACCAATCAAACAATCAAACAAACTGAAAAATCCTGCAATAAATCCCACTCTCTTGCTCTGTCAGTCTCCTTAATTGCCACTATTTAATACCTTCCTCTCCTGCTAAAAGGTTATTAAGAAAGATGTTGAACCCAGACACACTTTCAAGCTGCTGTTTTATTAGACAGAGATTATACTGTGAGATTTCCATCTAGGCTCTCACTCTAGGGACTCCCTCTGCTCACTGGTCCATAATGACTGACCTACATATCTCTGCCGACCAGGGTTTTCCTGGATGACTGCATTACCCAGCAGAATTTGACTCCCTTCACTATATTCATTTGTCACAGCAATTAAACCCATATGTTGATTTATTGAGTTCAGGGCTGACTTGAGTTGTAGGAACACACCTGATTCATTCCTTTCTTTCTGGCATAACACTACTTCTGCCCAAATTGCATTTCATGTTTTTTGTTTTGTTTTGTTTTTAAACTAACTTAGAATTACTTTTGGATTATAGGGACAAATAATGACCATATCCCTTCATTTTGTAATTTTTCTCTCTCTCCCTCTCTCTCTCTCTCTTTTTTTTTTTTAGCTTTATGTTGTTCAGTAATGCCATATCTTCTCTTCAGCAGCTGATCTGGATCTTTTTCCATCCCCTCACAACCATTGACTCATAAAAATCTGAGCAAGACTTGCAAATAAGTTGTATCCCTGGCTGGGGATCTAGGTTGTAAATGAGGATACAAAAAACCAAAAGTTTATCTAGTGCTAATGCTTCTTCAATAAATAGGTGACAGATATGTCCTTTGAAAATCAGGAATTGTAGAGTTTCATCATGAAAGCTATGGGATATGCCCCTGGGTACAGCCTGGATATAGATGGGTTACTGGCAAATCAAGGATGGCACAGTGAGGCAACTGGGGGCCAAGTTTCATCAGATGCTTTGTGTTGGGTGCAAATCATACAGCGTATGTGCTGGGAAGACATAACTGGAATGACTCTGGATATCAGAGCTGTACTGAAACTTACACCAGAATATTCTCCCTTGATTACACTAATTAAGATAGGACAGGGGAATGCGTGTGAGATTGGCCTGTTCCCCAAAAAGATTATTCATCCAGATCCCTCAAGGAAGTTCAAAACTCTCCTTCTCAGGACTTTGACGAAAAAAGGACTTGTACTAAACTGTTGAAGTTTTGTGGTGATCTTCACTTCTTTGTTTCAGCTGCCCTCTAACCATCATGGAGCCCTGACTCTACAGACAACACAGTATTCGATATTATGCTGTGCCAGGAAGCAGACATTCTCCTTCATAACCAGCTGAGAAGCTGTAACAGGACTGAGCTGGTCTGCGCCAACCTTTCCCTCCGCCATGCTGCTCACTCTTGCAGACATTCTTCACACACACTCACCATCGTAGGTGCCACAGAAAATCCCTTGGCCATTTTTCCTTAAAGTCCAGCCCCTGGATGAGGTGGAGAGCAGACCTGTTCCCTACTCTTCTTCTGCGATAATGCTATGTGGTTACGGTGCTCCCTAAGGGTATAGACCAAGGTCTCAGCTCCTTCCTCAAACAGAGAAGTTTGAAGTGGGGAGAAGGAAGAAAGAGGAAGAAACATGTATGATATTATGTAAAGAGCAAGTTGGCACTGTTGTTCCAGGCACACTCAGAAGTCAAAGCAAAGGGTTTCAACCCTCTGTCACAACATGGTGATTTTCACATTCTCAGTGAATTCTCCTATTATTTTAGTGCTGTATTAAATTCAGATGAGCAACAAAAAAAGGAAAAAGGGTAAGTTTTTCATATCTTCAAGCTCTTGCTTACAGTTTTGTAAAGATAGGAAATAGGTAGCTACCTTTAAAACGTGGGTTGGGGCAATGAGTAGGATGAACAGAATGATATTATGGTAGTTTCGGAAAAAAATGCCCCAGCGCTGGCAGGAGGCAGGCACTAAATAAACTTTCTTGTCTTTGTCATCATTACACTGCTCATCACATTCCCTGGTATTTGACCCCTCGGGGGTGACCGAATCATCCCATGGTCTGCACAGTGATCCCAGGCAGACTTCCCTGAAGGAGCCAGGTACCTATAATATGGAGCCCACATCCCCCCATGGACCACCCCTTAGTCTTGTGAAGGGGGATTGTGCCTGTCAATTTTATGCAAGCAAACTGGAATTGTTCAGCCTTCACCTCTGTTTCTCATTTTTCTGAACTTGAACATGGGGAAGTGATGCACTTTTTACCTTAAGGTCTTGTTAATTCATCAGTCTTTGCTGAGCGGTTACAGACCTGTATGAAGGAATGTGCTGCACAGTATGTTAAAGACACAAGCTAGGATTAAATAATATAGTTTTCCCTTTATTTCTCATGTTGCATATGCACTATTTATGGATGGCCACAACAGCACAGGATGCAGGAAGTACATTGGCAAAAATCTTAAAATGATGGAAACCTCTCCTTTGTTTCAACTCCTGAAGCTCTAAGTGTTTGTAAACAAGAGGTTCACCTTCTTCCTCTCCACCAACTTGTGACTTGTCACTAGTTGCATCAATTTGCTTTTTAAACTCTTCTCCCTGCAATGATCTTATACATTGCCAAGGTCTACAAAAAGCTGACATTTGGAATTGGAAAAAAAAAAAAAGTATGTATGTATGTATGTATACACATACACACACATATATATAAAACTGGCTCAAATCGTCCCCTATACATAACAAACCTCAGCGTCACTTCTTCCCAAAGACAGAGGCAGACAAGCAGGATAAAAAGGGATGGCAAGGAATGGTTTCCTTGGCAACGTGCATATGAAAGGGTTTGGAGCTTCCCCCTCTTACCCAGGACTTGAAGGTTTTGTTTGTTTTCTTCTTGCTTTTTTTTTTTTTTGTTATGTTTTATTTTCCTTTAGACAGTCTGATGTGAAGGGGAGGCAAGAATGTGAATCACGTCACCGAATCTCATCACTGTAGTTGTCAGAGGTGGATGCACACATCAGAAACATTATTTGGGGTTTCTCTTCCATCAGGACTCTGAATAGGGCACTTAGGATAGATTCCAATCCATCTGGAAAGAGAAACAAATTCTCCTTGACGTGTTCAGAATCAGAGCTGATGGTCAGTCCTGCTGGGATTCACTCACCTGCAYGGTTTTTCAAAAATTTTTCCCCCCTAAATGTAAGCCAAGGAATGGGGCAGGAAAATTGCATCCAATAAGCAATCAACATGATTAAAATAYGGTAGGACCTAGCTTTATTTCACCTAATTTCGCATGCCTAAAAGAGAAGCAGCCGTCAGAGTGGAATAACTGTACGCTCCCATTCAACAGATAAACATCGTGAATATTTCAGATCTTTGGTGGGCTGAGTTGTCTTCTGCAGGCACAGTTCTGCGGTGTTATTCAGGGGTGCTAGAATGACCACGCTCCTTCACTAGGCACCGAAAATCACACACCRTGACTCCAGACCTTAGAGACTATTTATCTCCATTGAAAGAGCTAAAAGAACAGAACAGTGCAAGATGACAAAGTGCTAGAACTGTCCTGTGGTTGTGAATATGCTCGTTTCTATTCTTTCCCCTGATTTTCCAGATCAAACAAATTTTATTTGACAGCTTCAGTCTTATTCAACTCTGTTGAGTTCACTTTAGCTACTCCAGATTCACACCTGTAAACTGGGAGGAGAACAGGACCAAAGAAACCTATTTACTCAAGTGTGTTGTTAACTCTCAGTGATTCTCAGTGATGGATTAAGTCAAACCATCTCGTGAAATCTGGTAGGAGAACTGTATTCTKCATGGATAATCTGGAAGAAATTGCACAGAAGTACTTGCAGAATAATGCTTCTTTCCTGTATTTACTTTATAGGATGTGCACGTTAGGAGTTGTTGTGTTGCTTGGGTTTCCKTCTCCTCTCAGCTAATCTAGCAAACTTGATAGTGTCACTATTGTTAAGTGAAAGAACCATGTGTGTGGATGCAAATCCACAGTTAGAGGCAATGGTCAASACATAACCTGAATTACTTTCAGATACCTTGAAGACAACCTCTTACCTTGAAGACCACCTCTTTCATTTGAGTCCTGAAATAGTTTTTTATCATTAGATAGAAGAAAGAACCTGGATAAGGGCAGAAATAAGTTTGGGATAACAGACTTTCATTTGAACTTTAGAAAAAAATCCTATATATATAAAGGGCTAAAGACAGGCAGCTCAGAGAAGGGAGAAAGGCTGAACTAGGTTCAATATCAGAGACACGGGGTGAAATTCTGTGACAATTAGGGTGTGGGAAGCCAGGCTGACAGATCAGAGAACCAYAGAAGAGCCTGTGAAATAAGGAGGAAAACAACGAAGTTTCAGTGAGCAGCAGACAGAGACACAGAGCAAAAGGCACTATTTACTTTCTTTGAGCTTTGACTTCCTTGAATTTAATAACTGGGGTATCATATGAAGCAATATGGAGCTGACACCCTCCTTTGGCTTATTTGAAAGAAGCTTACTTGGTCTTTGGAAGTAATTAGGCCTTTTCTTTTTTCCTTTTTCTTTTTCTTTTTTCTTAACAGCTATTCCATAAATCCATTTGTTTCATAATAATTAATTTGARCAAACTCCCAAAATATGTTTTAATACATTTGCAACTCCCACAAGAATAAGGCAAATTGCATTTTTACATCAGAGGACAAATCAGTGACTCTTTCTTGTGGGTGCACTGGAATCATGCAAATAACCCACTGGGAACCTTGCAAAKTCTCAACTTCTTGTTTGTTTAACCATAATTGCATATTTATAAATTACAGCAGGCTTTTCTAATTAATTTTGTATCATGCAAATAGCATTGCTTTGTAACAACCTGCTATATTAGTAAAATCATTGCCAAGAAAACATAGCAGTCTGGAGTCACATTTAGTTTGAAGAGAAATGAAAGGCAGCCAGAGCAGAGACTAGCTTTTGGTTTCACTCATGAGAGGTAATTACCAACTCCAAAATATGAAGATAAAAGCCTTTCAATAAACTGACACCTTCTGCACATTAAGCCTCCAGAATGTTTTTAATTCTGTCAAACACAAAAGAGATGTACAAATAAAAACATGATCTTGAGTCRAGTCAACCAAAGCAATAGTATTTGGCAAAAAGGTGGCTGTGATGGATTTCCTTCTGCGCCTAAGCAGCCAGCATATGGACCGGTGCAAACCCCATCCGAAGGTGTGTGAAGCTCCCTTTGGTCACATTGGGTGCTTAGGCATTTCTGCAATCAGACTTGTGGCCTGTGTAGAGAGAGGATTGTTTGGTATGATTATTAACCGTAGTTATATTCCAGTCATAACATCATACACTCATAGTTAACGATTCAGTTAAGACTGACATACACAAACTTTGCAGCATTTAGTCCCTTCTTTTTCTGGTATTATGCTCAGCCTTTCAGTGTCTCTCTGGTTCCTAAGGTCAATAGTGCCTGTTCTTCCCARGAAGAAGGAAAGGATTATGATGAGTTATCAAACACTTGGGGTTGTCACTCATCTTCACATAGAAAAAGTTCTTCCTCCTTGATTTGGGGGGCTTCTTGGGTATGTCTTGACATGTTTTCTTAGCACAGTCTGCCTTTTCTCATTGGTTACCAGCTAAAGTTTGAAAGCTACACAATTGCTTTCCCCMTCTCCAGCTAACACAAGAGCTTATGTTTTTTACACAGCGGCCACCTAGGTTTGTCAGACATGGCATACACACACATGGCATTCACAGAGCTAAGCTAAAACAATTTAGACAATAGTCACCTGACAGGCTATTGTTATCACAGCTGAAACAGGCTAAAAGCAGCTCAGGCCAAGACTAGCCTGGACAAGTCCTGATGACTGTCTCTGTGAGTTAACACAAAGCCTGTGACTTTCTACTGAGAAGGGCAAAAATCCTATTTGCTGCACTACACTGGACATCTCAAAGCAAGTGACGTCCCTCAAGCAAGAGTGTCCCTGAAAGGAAGGTTCTTGGGTTATTTTTGCCTGATGTCAGCATTTAGGTGGCATAGCTGGAGCTTTCATACAGTGCCACAGGCAGTCTGTCTGCAYGTGCTCTGAAGGGGCTTCTAAACAGTTGGTTCATCCAAGGGTTCCTCTTGGATTATGCCCACCGGGGTGTTCCCAAATATCGGTAGGAATGAAGGAATATGTAGACTGGCCACTGTGGCCAGGGGGATATTCTGCAGTGAAGAGGTAGGCAGTGTGTCACRTCTTGGTTTTGCTAAGGACCTGAAGGCTGACCCTTGGTTTGGACWTCTCTTTCTACATTGCACCCTTGACTTGATGCATCAATAACAAATTTAAGGTGAAGACTGTGTCCTGCATTCCCAGCTCAATGCAGCACTAGTGCTACCTGGTCATTGAGAAGATCAACAAAAACACTGGCCTGTCTACTCTAGCCGACAAATTTTCCCCTCGGAAATTTGCAATTATTTWACTCAAAGGTAAAATATATCTGTACAGTGGACAGGACTTCTTGAGGGTTTTTCTCTCTCTCAGTACTGCAAAATGAAATCTTGTAGAGCAAAAGACCATCACAAAAATTAACAGCCAATTCCCCACCTTCAATGTGGGCTTTTAGATTATTTTTGAAACTTCTGTCTCTAATAGTAGCAAAAAGCTGTGTGCACGTGAAACACAAGCAAGTAAAACCAGTTTTCTCTCTGGAGAGGAGATGAGAGAAATGAGAAAGAATGAATTGCACATGGCCAATGTTAGTCACATCATGTGCTGCTGGCAGGCATCCAAATTTTATGGTGATGGTGACAGAGTAATAACCTATAGCAAGCAGAATACTACAGAATATTAGAATTAATACCTCACCTGTCCATCTCACTTGCTTGATCTGTATTAAGGCTATTTGCACTGCAAATCTTAGTTGCAAAGAGGGATTTGGAGCTGTTGCAGCAGGCTCAGAGCAACTTTCCTAAGAAATCTAGAATTAAAATGGGACCACTGAAAATTATTTGAATGTGGCAAAGAAACTCCTTTYGGTCCTGACTGTGTAAAATACAGTCCACAGATAGCGTAAATCAGCATAGTTTCACTGATGTGTGCTGTTCAGCCCTGAAAGACACATGCTGTTGGTGTAAATTGAGTAATTCTAGTGAAGGCAATGGAGCTGTGATGAATTGCACTGGCTGAGAATGTAGCACATCATTCTATTCATATTCTATTGTTAACAAGTATTATAAGAAACAGTGGCCACCGATGTAAAGTAGCTCTACAGAGCCATATGAGCAAAACTATGTGGAAAAAAAAAAGTGCCATAGCTCATGCTACTTGCATTTGGAGTTTTTATGTCACATTATGGTAATTTTTGCATTCAGGATTAGCATTCTCAGTTTTAATATGTTTGCGTACATGAAATGCAGATTGTAATTAAATGTCAGGCTGCTTAATTGTGCCTTCATTTGTATAAATTAGAATGTTGCTATGGAAAAAGAAATAAAACACCTTTCATTTCCCCCACAATATTATATTTGAATGAATAGTTAAATAAGAGGAGACAAAATATTTTTTCAGGGAATCTGTTAATTAGTATTTCACAGTCTGAAAAGGATATGTTGCCACAGAGCATGTATCACTTCCTTCACGAAGACAAAATGCTTCAATAAAATGTTTTTCTGCCCAGGGAGTGAAGAATGAACACTGGCTCAGCAAACCAGGATTCAAAGACTTCACTTCATTTTGCCTGTTCCGGGAAATTGTTTGGAGCCAGTTCTGGAAGGGATGTGAACTTTTAAAGTGGGACTTGAATAGAATTAAGGCACCTGAATCCAAACTGACCAATTCAACAGATTCTTCTAGTTGGGCTTTAGGCATGTGAGTTGATGGGATTAGGTTCATGCCAAGCCTTATAAGATTTCAGAAACTTGGCAGTCTCCTTCCTTAGGCTTCTGCAGGTGAGCGCCCTCAGAGCCTTGGGAATATACTGCAGACTGAATTGCAGCTAGCAATCAAGCTGTCTTCCCAGAAGCAGGAGACCTACTAAGGTCGTTGCTGTCCCCTAAGGAGTGCAAAACTCATGTCAGACTCTTTATTACTAGACAGGGTTGCAGAAGAAGAAAGGTTCCTTCAGACTTCAACTTYCAGGGCACCAGACCATGGTAAAAATTTTGAATCCGTCTGTGTACGGTGGCAGATTTGGTAAGGGATGGGTGAGAATGACATCTACAGCCTGCATGCAACCAGGCTATAACATCATGGTCAGGACTTTCCACAGGAGATGGGGACTATGGATACAAACTTTCTTCTCAGAGGAAGAGAGAACTAATTCTTTGAGTTGTTGGACAAGAGACAAATATTCACTCATTATTCACTCAGCTCTAGCTGAGATCTCTTTTATTTATTTATTTGTTACTGTCATTGTGACAGTTCTGGATAGTCTTCCTACCCTCATAAATCACCAGTAGCTTATTAAGCCAACTTGCATGTTGTTCGAGGACCAGCTGCCAGCAGAAGAGAAATTTTGAGGTCTTCAGCAGATTGTTGCTTTTTTGCAGTGGGGTCTGAAATAAAAGTAGTTTGTACTTGTATTAGCCATGACAGAAGGTGAGGTTTGGTAAGTAAAGCATCAAGCTAGCAGGACAGAAGGGCCTCTCAGCAGTACGGCATGACAAGATCACAGTCACCATAAAAAGCAGCAAGCAGATGTCTCCCCGTGCTGCTGGGATTGTCCTATGACTAAGATGTTGCCAGGACAGAGATTTTGCTGCTGACAAAGGAGCACATGCAGAGGAGCCCTGGCACCGCTAGGTCTGGCTTCTGTAGGGTTTCCTTGCCTCAGCTCATTATGCAGAAAACTAATGGGTACGCTTCATAGCAAACAAGCACCACGCAAAGAGACAGTCTATTTATTTGAGATGCAAGGCAAAGTAGGACTGCATCTGCGAGTCTTCCTTTTGCATTAACACTGACCTGATTTATCTGAAACAGGGTAGGACTCATTCTGTAGGCTACAGGACTAACATTTCAGGCTGACGCACGCAGCCACCAGCTGCTGTTCTGCACAGCAGCCTCAGTAAATTATATATGCCTAAGACTGTTTYCTGGCATTAAGGCCTAATGACAGGGAACGGCCCAAATCCATAGGATTATGTTGTCTTCCCTTCTGGAAGGGTGACCACACACAAACCCCAGGCTGTGCTACCTCCTGCACCATGCCTGGGAACTGCTTGGGAAAGTACTGCTCAGAAACAAGCCATGCTAGGGATTAGTATGGAAAGCACTGGCAATTGYGTTCCTGTGTCCAGGGACACCCCTCRGCACTATTTAGTTTAACGGGAAAGATATAATCGGAGGACCAAGTCTTAGTCCTACATCCAGTGGGAGAAAGCAGGGAAAGTTGTTACTCCTACAGTGGTTATTCACTGGTTAAAGAATGAAGCACAGGGACTAATTAGGCTTGAACCTAAGGCATTTCAAGGCATTTCAAGGCATTTCAAAGGCATTTTTAATTGGCCCGTTCCTATTGGAACTGACCAAAGTTAACACCTATATATACATTTCTTTAAAAATCAGGCCCTAAGTGAAGAGTGAAAATAAGCCACTATTCCTTCTTTTTATGCATTTACTACCAAAGTATCACACTAGGGAGGGGAAAAAAAAAAAAAAAAGCTTAATTAAATCCTTTACAACATCTGCTTTCCAAGAAGAGCTTGAAAGGGTAAAAATAAGGAAAGCAAAGAAGGAAATGAAACATAGCCCTCTTTTCCCCTAGCAATTAAGTGCTTCTTAAAGAAGCACTCCCGTGGTAAGGCTGGGGCACAGGAAGGAGAAGTTACATCTGCATGGCGTTGTGAGAGGATCCCCAAGGAGGAGTCTTTCTGGGCTGGCAACTCCACATAGGYGTAACACAATGTCAGGAGGACAGAAGAGCCTGGGTTTGGGTATGGTCCCTCAGGGATGCCTTTGGCACAGGAGCTCAGTGGTGCAACCACAAAGCAGCATAGATTTGCCAGCAATATATACCCCCAGTTACTTTCTGGGATGAGCTATAGTCTCATCCTGTCTTTGGAAATGTTACTTCAGTTCTCCAGAGGTCTATTTCTCCGCCTTTTTTTTATTATTTGTTATTRTTAGTTTTATTCAAATATCTTTTGTAAAATTGTCTGAGTTTTACTGCAGCACCCTGCTCTTTTGCAGTTGCAATTGCTGTTAGTAAGCAATATATAGTTATCAGTTCACTTAATAAACTATTATGGTTATTCCTACAACAGTTGTACTCCAAGACTCCAATCAAGGAAATGATTCCACGGTGCAAGATGCTCTACAAGCCACAGATAGATTTTCCCTCCACAATCTACAAAGAGGTTAGCAAAAATTGGATCTTAGCAGTAATAGCTGGTAAATTGAAGTTAATTTGGGGAGTTTTGTTTGTTTTTAACAAGAAAAAAACTGAGACAATAGCAAGAATCATGATTAAACAACATTTTCCAGGATCAAGTAGATTTGAGAAAGGCAGTTTCAGCTACTGGTCAAATTCTTCCTCAGTCCATCAGTGGAAGCATTGCCAGTCAAACTGGTAAGAGTCGTTTTAGCCTGTTTGACTCATCGCTATTCAAGAAGGTGAAATCATTCCATGTGCAAAATTAGAATGACCTACTTGATAAGACTGTGATAAAAATGTAGCTGACTACAGCAGTGAGGAAGCATTTGCACTTAGAGATAAGCCAGACTGAACAAGGCACTTCTTTTCTGCTGCCTTGGAAGGTCAACGAGTAGAGACAAAATACGGGTATGATACGCTTTTCTATAACAATGATTTTTTTTTTTTCCTCTTGCTGGAGGAAGATTAATACAGACTAACAAAGAAAATGCCTAAATCACTTTTGCTGAGGTCCTTTTTTTTAGTATTCACGTTGGAACTTTATTTAATATTTAGGATCAGATGAAGGGTATTTTTTCACAAGGTTTTACTGATGAAACAACAGAATTTTATTCAGTTTTGCAAACAATTAGTATCTACATATAAATGAATCTTTCAAACTTCTATTTCTTCTTTGATTTTTTCTTTTTTTCATTGAATTTTAACAACCCTGTATAGATTAGCAAATTTAAATACAGTGTTCCGTACCAGAAAAAATACTGCAGATGGTCAGAATAACTTCTGTAATATCTTCCTCTGTTTGCTTGTCCGTTTGTTTGTTTTAATGAAAATTAAAATCATTTCAGGAAATATCAAGTTTCCACTAACTCCTATGAGTCTGGGGTGCTGTTTGTTTTCTTTTCTTGAGTGAGTGGAGTACGTTTTCAAGGAAAATATTGACAAAAGTGTGAGGATTTTTTCTCAATAAAATGTCTCATGAGGGCATATAGATTTCTTCTCCAGCTCTGTGAGATGCCCATTTCTCATAGGAAGCACTGAGCATATCTGAGTTCACTCTGCCAAACTCAGAGCCAGCTGAAAGCCATGTGGCCATGTAGCCATGGCAAAGGAAAGCAAATTATACCTTAGAGACATGTCCTTTCCTGTGTCCCAAAGATCCTTTGAGGTTGTGTACTAAGGTTTATTGGCTAAAGTTTAGCACATTGTCATCACACTACTGTTTAAACAATTTCTGGATCCAAATTATCCCTTGTCGTGCAGTACACAGTGTAAGTGTCCTAATTTATTTAGTCATATTTTGAATTTATCATGGAGTTAAAGCCTGATTCCTGATCTCCTAATTCCCACTCTAGAGCCTTAAGCACATGAGCAGCCTTACACCTTGTCAGGTCAGCCTTGCTAGCAAAAGCATACAAAATCTTTTCTAAGGAGAAAACAACACAAATGTTCCTACTACTACCGGTTGCAGGGACTGTACAGTCTTTGGATATATGCGCCTCCTTCTCTGCTCATCTCTCTCCTGAAAATGGATATCCCTCTTCCATTAAAGCCATTCTGAATCATGTCACAACAAAACTCTCTTATTTTTTCCAGTCGTTACCCACAATATGGTCTGGAAAGAGAAGGGCCCCCACTTCCAACTAAGCAAGGAACTCATAAAAGCTGAAATTTGAAAATAAAATGAATCAAAAGTAACCTCCGAAACTGGTATTTTTCAAATTTTACTGCTACAGATTTCAAAGATATAAAGCACACTGAGGCCCTATTGCCTTTAACAGGAGTTGCATTTTTTCACATCGTGTGGGAACTGGTTCTGTCCCTTTGAGTTAAACTTTACCTTTTCCATCTCAGTCAAAGAGGAAGACTGTTTCATTTGTGGACTTGATTCGAGTTTTTAAAACTTCTTTAACACCCGGATTATGAGTTTTTTCCCCTTAACCAATCATCTCAGACATGTAACCTTATCAAAAGCCTTTTGAAACTCAAAGTTGATGGCAACCCCTGTGGTTTCCACATCTCACCACAGCAAAAAAAAAAAGAAAACCTTCAGAAATGTGTTATCTGTTTCTTTGCTCTGCAAGTTCCATCCTGATACACCTGGAAATATGATCACTATCACTGATAGCTTTTTATCTCCCTTCACTGTAAAAGAAACAAACAAAGCACTCTGGGCTTAAAAAAAGTGCCAGTTTCTTACTCTGGTCTCTGCCTCCCTGCCAGCTTCTTTACTGGTCTGGAGCTGTTGGAATTTGTTTYGTCTTCTGTCCACCGCAAATGTTTTGGGAGTAGTCCCTGCAGTTATTTATCCAAATAAAAGTCAGAGCAGGTACAAGAATGTGAAATACTTCATTGGATGTAAAGAATAAGAGAGGAAACAACATGTTTTGGAGAAAGAAATTAACCCAAAATACAGGTTAGTTTTCTGTTTAGATCTCAGTTTGCGTCTTAAATATTCTGTCTACCAGTTACAGTGGTCATATGCTCTTTCAGTCACTAACACCATAGACTTCTGCCCTTTCATCCGTCTCCCCATCTTTGTACCTTATTATTTCTTTTCCTAAAGTTACCTTTCTATAAAGTCACAGTGACCTTAACCGTGCCTTTTACATTTTATTAGAATAGTTTAAATTTTTAGTCTCTCTCAAACGGTCCCTTTCCTGCTGTTGGGTATTTGATTTGTTACTATTTTCAAAAAAAGGTGAATGAACTGCTGGATCATTATATCTGTGGTAGTGTATTGATACAGCATTTATCTTACGCTTCTTYTGACCTAAAGGCCCATGAAAGTGTTCACCTCCCCACCCCACACCCCCCTTTTTTTTTTAATCTAGCTAAGGAAGTACAAGTATCTTTCTTTGAAAGATATTGGCCAGAGCTAGAGGCAGATTTGGGCTTCATGAACTGTGGCTCCTACTCATACTAAACGCTTTTTTCTAGATGTAGTCTGTACATCTTTCTCATACATTTATGTTTAACATTGTTTTGGGATAAGAAAGAAATTTCTCTTCGGATTTTTAAGGGACTTCTTACAACACTGGTAACACCTTTGATTTTTTTTATCTCTTTCAACAGGATAGCCTAATTTTATAGGCTTTTGTTTTTTATACTAATGTTATGGAGACGCTTTTCATGCTATAGGTGGAACGAACATGTTTGGATAATTTTCCATCAAGCACCTAGTACACGGTTGCCTATAATGTGTGAGAAGAGGGGAAGAAAAAGCAGTTACCTTGTTACCTTTCTCCTCCTCTGAAGCCTAACGACAGCTTGTTGGACCAAACCAGCTCTTAATGAGAGTTTGAATGGTCCCGTGGTTCCTATTTTATTTTATTTTATTAAGAGGGGAAGAAAAAGCAGTTACCTTGTTACCTTTCTCCTCCTCTGAAGCCTAACGACAGCTTGTTGGACCAAACCAGCTCTTAATGAGAGTTTGAATGGTCCCGTGGTTCCTATTTTATTTTATTTTATTTTATTTTTATTTTTTTAACCTCAGAGAGTAGCTCCATTTGCTGAAGTTACAGGATTACAACATCTTATGTATTCTTCTCGTGCTCATATTTGTCCTAGAAAGCCTTCTTGGAAATAGAAAGGAATTGATTAGACAGGCAGATCAGAGGCATCAGTGAAGGATTACATTAAAACTGTTTCTCTATTTAAGCAATCATTTAGGCCTCTGATTTCAAATCTGGGAGCCTCAGTTCTAAGAAGTTCCTGGTTGCAAATGTACAAGAACTACAGACAGTAAAGGGTAAGGACCCTTCACCCCCTACTAGTGTGGAATATGTTCTCGTTTTAACCAGACAGGCTTCCCAAGCATGAATATGCTCCTGGATACCCCTAGCCTTGGAGAATATCAACTGAAATCCTGGGAAAAAGAAGAGAGTGAGAATTTCCCCAGCAAGTTTCCTAGAGTTTTTTTTTCATCTACCTACACTCTCCCCGTGCTATGAGTTGCATGAAAATCATAACTATAAAACCCTCATTACCCCTCCAATTTACATGTTTTGAAAGATCCAGTCCATCAACCCAAATGCAATCAGCTTAGCCAGCTAAGTGAACACAACAGAGAAGCCCGTACCGGTTGCCATGCAAGGAAGAAACATCAAGGCTGATTCATTATGGTCCATCTTTCATTTGATATCCCGTTCAGTCAGAAACCACATCCTGTTGAAGGTTCAAAGGACTTCCTGATAACTTAATAAAAATATGGAAGCAGTTTCTCCCTGTCATCAGGTTTAACCCTGCAGTTTTCCATTTGCTTCAAGTTCCTGGGATACAAAACACCTCTTTAGATTCATTCGATGTTAGAAACAGGGGGTGTTGAGAGGTAGACATGAAGTCATTTATAACTGGTCGGCAATAATTTGTTAGAAAGCCTTCTCTGAGAAAGAAAAACAAAACAAAACAAACAAATGAGGTAAATTAATTCCACTGCAGCATATTTAGCATTAATGGGCAGCAAAGGTACAGCCTGGGGCTACCATGCATCATAATCTGTCTTGACCAAGATAATTTATATTCAGATTTCCTGCACTGCGGGAGATCAGGCTAAAGAGAGAAATCTCAAATGAGCAAAGGACTTTTGTTGCTCCTGGTACCTTTAGTGAAAGCCCAAACATTCATTTACAGACCCCAGACTTCATTTCAGAGCTGGGCATTTACATTCTGGTATAAGCCCAAGTGGGTCCACTGAGTTAATGAAGTGTGAACTGGTTTCACTGATCACCACGGGGTTTTTCGTGACAAAAACACTGTAGTGATGATATACAGGCATCATTCTAAATTAAAGATGCAGTGACTGTGTTGAGTCATCCAGCTCATGTTCTTCCAGTTTAGAAAATAAATTTCTAAAAGTTTTTCTTTAAGGATTAAAACTGTCTCATTTAATACATGAGCTGATTCTTGAGAGTCCCCCTGATTCACTGAAGAGGTCTGCTCTGTAGTGCATCACTTTGGGGCTTATCTGCTATTCAGCAAAAGCAGTAATGTAGTTTCTGCGAGTTGTGTACACTCGTAGCACTCTATAYCAGCCCTCTTAGTTGTTTCAGTCAACACTCCAGGACTATGCAAATAGTATAGTTCTCTTGACTGCATTAGTCAAACTTTAAATGCCTAAGTCATTGCCTCTATCTGTAATAATGTATAATACTGACTTAATAATTTTATTTTCTTTAGACTCCCKACAATTAGCATATTGAGTTTCCCTGCTGATGTGTATAACAGAACAATTTTTAATTATTGCATTGTAATTGATGAGCTTTGTGTGATATTTCCTTCTGAGGTTCCTTCCTACAGGCCTGACCCATTCAGTGCTCTCAGTATAGGAGTTAGTTCAAGATCAAGATGCTTCTACTTAGGATCCTGCATATAGGGGTCTAAATATGAGTGAGATGTTTAAGTTGTCATTACAGTTGCTAAAGATCTAGTCAGTCGATTAACCAGGACGGGCTTGATTTTTTTGCCTAAACTGGCAACGGCACTTAGTGCCATTTGAGACATTTGAGATAGCCTATGGTATCCAAGATGTATTCCTGTAGCAGTAAAGTGCAAGTGCTTTACAATTGTATGCAGAATTTAAAGAGAAGTAGGAAATCATTTTCTCTCTCTGAAGATCTCTGTGCACTGAAGTCAGGATTCTGCTTTACGTGATTGCTTTACGTGATTGCAAGGGCTGTCTAGCTCAGCAAAGAGCCTCTGCTCAGCAAATATTCTCAGTACATACCCAGAGCAGTGACCAGCGTTATGCTCCCGGGAGACTGAAATGATGGACTTAGCTTGGGGATGCATCTTGCGTGGCTTTAGGCCAGTGCTCTCCAAAATAAAACTGTCTGAACTGTGAACCTGTTTGGTAAACATTTGCTCCTTTTACAAAGTGCATGAATACACTTTCATGTTAAAGGTGAGTTTTGTCTCAGAGCTGCAAAAGTAAAGCTATTACTTTAAATAACATAAAGCATCTGGTTAAGCATAAGCCACTCATCATTAAGGTTTGGTAGCATTCTGCATGTGCGTATCATCTGAAAAACAAATTTGGATTTGAACAAACAAGCAGGCAAACAAACAAACAAACAAAAAAAAACAGATGAAAAACTGAGGTGTAGGTTTCAGCAATTTAAGTCTTGATCATCTTCAAGCAGATTTAATGTGCTGTATTACAATCCAGCCAAATTACATTCAGATCTGCCATGAAAACAAATTCAGGTGCACAATGGGCTTAATTATGCTTTAGAAAATAAGAACATTACTGAGAGCAGAAGGGGGCACTAGAAACTAGCTGCAATATTTTCTGATTCTCTTTCTTTTGTAGTCATTTTTACACTTATAATATGTATTAAAAATAAACATGCACACACACAGTCTCACTTACTCACTAGTTGTCCTTCTGCCCTTTCTCAAGGTCTTAGCAGTTGTACCGTGATCTGTGTCAGGTCTTCAGCCTTTAACTTTTATAACAGGTATTCTCTAGTTGCTCTGCTCTTTTGTAAGAGATGGTCACTTCAGCAGGTCCAGCAGGGGTAATTGGACCCTACAGGAGTTTCCTTTCAGGATATTGTGAGAGCATCCATTTTCAGGGATGCAGAAACAAAGTATTACCTTCCAACGCAAGAATTATCTATTCATTCTTCAAAGAAACAAAAGCATCTGGAGCAGCGTGCAAAACCAATAAAAGATCTGAAAGTCAGGGCGTTACATACACCCTTTTGGAAGTTTCCTTCAGAGTACCTAACAAGGTCTCTGAAAGAAAGAAGGATCATGTTCCCCCCTCAGCATCAGTATCTCCTTAACTTTCTCAGTGGTAACTCCATCATCAGCTTTTTACCTGTTAGGTTCAACCAGTTTTAATGAAAAACTGTCATCTCTCCAGAAAATGATTTTGACTTTGTGATTTTAGGTTTCCTTTCATTGCAGGCCTGATCTTAGGAAAAGAAAGCCATTCAAGACTAGAGCCATCTAGAAAGCAGTGGCCAGCCTGTTATCCTGCCTGTTTTAAAGATGAGGATGTGCAGAATTACTTTTCATTCTCATTAGTCAACCACAACACGTAACTATCCTTAGAAWCACAAGAATAGAAGTAGGCTGTCTAACCTGAAGAGCTGCTCCATGCGGTCCATTTTCTAGATTTTTTCTTTGCTAGGTTTAGGTGCCTTGGGATTCTATCACTTCCCTTGAGAAGTCATGGACCATTCCATGAACCAGTAGCTCTTACAGCCAGTTTGTTGAGTTTTTTTTCTTATTTTAATCCATTAGCCAAAGTAAGGAACTCTCCTTTAAGAAGGCAACAGATAAGCTAAGCTTCATCTTTTTAGACTTTTTTATTTAGCTCAAATTTTCCATTATTCGGTTTTAAAGTACTATGTTCTTCTTTTGAAGAGGCCTACAGAAATCTTCCCTCTCCCAAGCGTCCTGAAATGTAATAAGAAAGGGAAGGAAATGCACTTTAAAAATTGATATTGAGGGGTTATAGTGGATAGCATTGCAATTAGAGGTTAAGAAAATGCTAAAGGCATGTGGTCCTTTTAATGGAGGTTCCAATTCAGATCTTTTTTCTTCCCTGGGTAGAAGCAGATACACAGGGACTCTGAAATGGATGCATGCAGGATCTGCTAAATGTGTTTCTAATTGTCTGAGTTTAATAATTGATAATATAGACATAGCTTGTGATTTTTTCTTTCGGATAAAAGATAATTGTGCCTGAGTATAGCATAGTCTGAAATTAAATGTGTTAAGTGCTCCAGGGACTAGTATGTACGTGCCATGAAAGAGCATTCCTCTTGATCAGTGCAAGTTAGAATGTGTAACAACTTTTATTTATTTGCCTTGTAGTGGCTTTCAAAGTGCTAAAGCAGGGCCAATGAGCCATAATGACAGGTGATTTCTAGTCTCTTCCCAATAAGCAGTCAGTAAGAGCTGTTGCCTGCCTTCATCCACCCATTCTTTTCTTGCCATTTGAGAGCTCCTGTTAGGGCCATCCAGGCTGCTCCTTCTAGGGTGAGCTGTCTTTCCTCTGTGCAGTCTTCACATTTATCCCATTTCTTTCAATCTCCTGCACCTCAGGGGAGTGAAAAAGAGGCAAAAACAACAGCCTCAGTTTTTTCTTATTTTCCACTCCAATGCTGTTTGGAGGAAGAGGAAGGATTTTCAAGGACTGAGATGAGCAAGAGACACAGGACATAAGAGGGATGTCTTAGTAGGATGTAAAATCTTCAAGGTCTGGGTGAAGGGAAGCCATGAAAAGACAATAGGGGAGGGGAGGTGAAAGCAACTGGTTGAGGGGAACTTCCAGAGAGAGGTCAGAGCACATCAGAGGGGAAAAAAAGAGAAAATTACSATGAAAGATACTGAAGCAGCAAGGTGGGCAAAAGAGAGAGGGAGAGGAAGAAGAGATAAAGAGTGGGCATGTAAGACTGTTAGTCTATTTTTTTAACATTCATATCATATGATCATGACAACAAGTGTGTCATATCTTTAGTATATTTATAGAAAGCTGAAACTTGTGGGTTATGAAGAAAAGCAGGACAAGTCTGGAAAGGGGATGAAAGAGGAGAAGGGGAGTGGGATACAGGAAAGCCCTGTGCTTTGTGTTAGATTTCAAATAAGGAGGCGTAAGTGTGCTCCAGAAATGGTAGACAGGCAGCAAAAATCGTAGCAACAAGGATCTCTGTTGACAAAGATTAATGTTAGCATGAATAAAAGCTCATCAAAATCTAGAGTATGGGCTTCAAAGGGCTTTGGATTAGAGTTTGGTGGACTTCATCTATCCAGATGCCTGGTGGTTCTGCAATGGCACTGAGGTGACAAACCTAGGAGGGTCTTTGTCTCCTGCCCTGTCATCACTACATGTCAGAGGCTGAAAACTGTCCTTAGGAGGGCTGATCAGCATATAATATTCTGTAGCAAATTTGCTTTAGCATATGAAGCACAGCCCAGTCTCGTTAAGCTCTTGGTTTGACTGAGACAGAGAAAAAAAGAGGTACTTACTCAACACGCTGCCTTCAGTGAAGTGCCCAGAGGTCATTTTAAACGTTCCTTCTCCCTGCCCTGGCTCACTTGAGCAAGCTTTGGTGCTGGACTGAAAAGGGCAACCACAGACAAAAATACTCCTGCCCGTTTTCCACGGCARTTGCTAAGCACCATGATCACCTTGCAAGACCCAACATTACTTGGTTTTCCTGGGCAGTGAGCAACAAACATCAACTTCCAGAAGGCAAATTGCAACTCTTTCTCCCAGATCTCTTCTTGTGATTTTGCAAGACTATGCTCTTGAATCATCATATAGCCAGGCAAAGAAAATGTGGTAGATCTTTCTTTTTTTCTTTGAAGACGGTGTATTTTGTTTTGTAATGACACTCTTATACGCTAGCCTAAACAGCGTGCAGAATACACTGCTGGCAAAACTTCTGTGGCTTTCTTCAGTGTGCCCACATTGAATGCTTTTATGTGTTTGAAATTGCTAGCCTTCATCTCTCATTCTAAGGCACAGCAGTCTCTAATGTGTGTGGTCAGGTGCCCACAATTGCTTTCTTTCAATACAGAGAACCAGCACTCCAGAAAATTAGACATGAACTCTATATACAGGAATAACTCTGGATGAAAATGACTCCTCTACCACATTTCTGAACTAAAGCTGACTTAATGTAAAGATTTCTCTCCCCACACAAACTCCCTTCCAAGAAAAGCAAAGAAACTCTGTGAAGCAGAGCTAGCTGCATGCCCCGCCCCAAAGTAATCATAATCATAATAATAATAATAATAATAAAATCTGCAATTTTAAATCATGGGCAAAAGCTAGCCATCAAGTTAACAAATTAGAATGAAACACAAAATGGTTAATTCTAATGCCAAACTGGCTCAAGAAAAAGCGGTTTTCTAGTGATGAGCAAATCTGTGTGCAATTATAGCAATGTGTTATAGGACCCTGTTAACTGCATAGATTCTGATAGTGAAGATAAATGGTGGTGATGCACAAGATGATCCTAAAAGCTGTGTAAAAAGCCACTGTCATATTACAGAAGAAATAGATGATATTTGCTGACAAAGTAATACTGTCATTGAGGCAAATCTAGAAAAAAACAGAGCACTAGAAACATCWTTCTTATATTAAAGATATGTTCACAAATAATTTGTGAAGACTTAGTAAGTGGTTAATCAGTTTCAGCAGACTGTCCAAGAGGTCTTCAAGTTCGTGATAACCCTTATTCAGACTCATCTACATTTTTTTTTTAATTAATAGACCTCTAGATCAGCGCACATATTATTAATACATATTAAAGAAATGACTGTTATTAATCTTTTATACATTAGCTACTTAATTCTGCTTTAAAGAKTATGCAACTTTGGTGTAAAGTGAAAGCTCAAATACACTCAGAAACTTATTCAATGACAGATGAGTGTACAGAGTTTACAAGACACTTGAGAATGCTGAAAAAAAAACCACTTTGCAGTTGAGTAAATACTGACAGTGATGAATATTAAAGTTAATAATAGCCGGTCCAGTCACCACTGTCTTCTTTCCTGCGTGACATGAGCACATCTACTTTGGAGAAGAGGAAAAGACAAATACTTTCAAGTCCCTTCTTTTCTCATGGGTTTTATGGCCTCAATAGACCATTATGATCTTTAAATCAGAAAGATCTTTAGATCGCTGGCTGGCTAAGATGATTCTGCTTCTTTTTTGCAATAGTACCATCTTTTCCATTCTTGCATTAGTCTCAAAGGTTCTTGCAATGTTATTGCAAAGGTTCAAAACAGAGAACATGCTTTGATTCAGTGCTGTAGACTCTTTAAATAATTACCCTATATTTTTCAAATAAGAAGTCATTTTGAACAAGGAACTCCATACTTTCATTTCCCAAAATGAACATGAACTATTATGAAAATTCATTTTTTTTCCAAGAAATAAATGAATATGGGAGTTCCACATATCTCCTGTAAATTTTGTATTTCCTTAAGAAAATTGTTTCTAGCATATGGATACTAATAACATTCCATATATTTCATTATCTGCATAGGATTGAAATGGAGAAAAATGATGCTATTTTAGCTGATCAAAGGATGAATATGAACAGGTCAGTGTGAAGTAATGGTGGAAAAAAATAAATGGTCCTAGCTTTCATCAGAGGATGCATTTTCTGTAGAAATACCAAGGTATTCGTGCCATTTATAGGTAAGACTTCACCTAGAAYATTCTGTGCAGTTGTGGAAAGAGTTATGGGACTTGAGTTATGACCGAGTTATAAGYATTCTTTAGTTATAGTTATATTATAATTGTGGTGTAGCTGTTTATCAGGGCTGTGCCTGCGTGTACACCCAATGTCCTTACATCCTTAATTCCTTGAGTGGTCCAGGAACCCCCCACCAGTCATCTGCATAGATGAGATAATGCACCAGTTTGGGAAAAAAGAACAAATTGAAAATAGATGATTGAACCAGCCTTCAAAATTAAATACGTGACTGATTGTTACRGCCCTTCAGATGGGAATTTTGGACAGTTCTATAAATTCCATGTGTCAAAACCTGCGCTGTCTGGTCCAATTTGCATGTCTAAATGTGTTGATTAACCTCCTGGATGAAGAGTACCAAAGACTTGCCTAGGTCACTCCTGCTGCAGATGTGATCAAATTGTTCATAGAYGATTTCTAAATAGTCGATAGAAATTGTTCCTGCAGAAATAGTCATGTAGGACAGTCTTTTGTATTTAGTTAARACATTTAAGGGACGTTTTGTATATAATTAAGGTGTATCAACAGCAGTGAGTTACGCATGTGCTGGAGAGGTCRTGTGGGACCATGGCCAGCTGGATTATAAAATCTGAGCAAAACAGTGGCTCRGGGAGTCTGACCTAATCCAGCTGAAGATGCTGCTGTAAGGACCATTGCAACACAGACTCCTGTTACCRCTGGACAGGTGCCAACCATTCTTTTTGGGAGATTTTATTCCTCATGTGGACGGTACCCTGTGCCAGAATCCAAATAAATTAGTTTTTTTTTTCTTTTAACAAACGCTCCGAGAGTCTGTGAAACACAGTTCTGATCATTCATGTGTAAGTAAAACTAATTCAGACTAGAATAGGTGTTGAGACRAGCATCTGGACACAGGGAGTGAAAAATGTACCTTATGAGAGGGTACTGGAAAAGCTTGGTTTATTTAGCATAGTAAAACAAAGACTGTCAAGAAATATAATTGCTAACTATAGATATGCTAGGGGAATAACGTTAGTGAAAGACAAATATTGTTAAAAGACAAAGTCTTTACTGCAAAGTAAAGCTACTGTAAAGCAGCTTATGAGTAGACAGATGCTGGAAGCTAGAAGTCAATTTCCTTTAAAGAAATTAGATTTTAGAAAATTATTCTGATAAGAAAAATGTAGGTAAAAAAGCTRGAGACTTTTAAAACGACGCTGTTAGATTTCTGAAAGGAATCATAYGGCGTGTGCCTGGGATAGCAGAGGACAGGATTTACTGGCCCAGGAAGTCCCTTCCTCTCCAATATCCCATGTTTCTCTTCCTAAATATTACAGGAGGCGGCTGTTTTAATTGCTGGACATTCTATTTCCCCCATCAGATTGGGGAGGGTAGCAAAGACTACCACCACCGCGGTAGCTAATGATTTCCAGGTTAAAACAGAGCTCCCCAGACTTCTGGCAGTTTGAGTAAAAACCTATTTGAGGCACGCTCCTGAGCCAGCAATGCTGCTGTCTAGCAGCATGATGTGCAGAATCATTCCAAAGCTGAACAGAATCGCATTTTGGGCTGAATCCAGCCCTGGAACCACAGCCTGCACAGCCTCGATTGACAACATTATATATCCTAAAGAGCCGCTCAGCAAAGAAATCGCTGATCTCTGGCGGAGTGTGCTACCCTCACGTGGTTTCGGCAACCCTCATTAAAGATGTATTCAGTGAATTTAACAACCCCGCCAAATTGCCTATAGGATTCATCCTCCTCCTGTTGCATCTGGTAACCTGTCTGCTGGACAGAGCTACCAAACCTCCATTAAGCCATCCTGCTCTGTGCTGGGAGGCCCTGATGGGGCTATTTGCATGAGCAAAGCAAACCATCTGCGCAAGGGGCTAGAGAGACGGGGGGGCTGCAGGTCCAATCTGGATGTTTTAATAATACCCGTCTTTGGTTAGGGTCATTCCTAATGCCACCTGTGAAGTGGGTTACACCAGCAAGATCAGTTTATGGGAGGCTGAATTGTCCTCTGGCTCTTTTACAACACTCTCCAAAGCCATAAAATTGAATCTCTGCTATTTGGCACTTAAAGCAGGAGCCTTAGGAGGGAAGAAAAAAAAAAAAAAAGTATTTATGTATTTATAAATGAAATAACCCAACAGCTGAAGATAATCACAAGTCACGTGCAAACAGCTCTTTTCATTTTTTAGAGAGGGGCTTTAATAATCCTTTTTTTTCTAAATTCGCTCCGATTTCAGCAGGCACTCATCAGCAACATAGGTCTTATTAAAAGCAATACTAGCTTTTTGCTCATTTCACTGAATGCTCTTCACTTCAATGAGTTTCAGTTCAGTCCAATTAGAGTAATTTAGTTTGTTCAATGCAAATCACTGGGTTTTAATTGAGTCCAATTAGGCACAAATCAATAAAAGTCAATTCAAACTAATTATCTTCTATACAAATCAATAGGATTCAATTAGAATCAATGAGGGTCTTATTTACTCTAGTGACTGACCAGTTTCCCCTCTTCAGTTGTTAAAAAAGGAGCCTACGTATTGTTCAGTGTGGTGGCTATGGCAAGTATCTCTCCTTTAGTGAGGGAATTTTAATTACTAGAGAAAGTATGGAGAAAAAGATATGTAACTGGGTTATTCTTTTCTCATTTCCACTCATTGCAGTGAATTTTCTGCATTGAAACCTCATCTTTCAGATTATGCAGGTGGTTGAATGTGTGTGTAAGTATAAAGATACCTCCTTGAAAACTGAGCTCTGCAGACACAGAAATTAAAAAGGGATAAACATGTTTAGTCTCATTTACAACATTTATAGGTGCCTTTGAAATCTATCCCGATTTTTAAAATGTGATTGTGCTTTGAAAGATTCGACCTGAAGTCTGTTGTTAGCTATGTGTTTAACTGCTTAGTTCAACTGAAAACAGACTCTTGCTGGTGTTAATCCGTGGACTAAGAAGTCTTCTGGGAAAGATCTTATTACCTGCTTTTATAATGTGTGCTACAAAGAAAGCCTTGCTATAAGTAGGGGGATTATATGCTATGGCAACACAAATAAATAACAATAGTAACTTACTTGGAAAGCATTTTTTTCTAACCTTACTGCACACAAATGTCATTTTTAGGACCACATTTCTGACTTGTGGTTTTGAATCCAAAATTGTCCCTCCATAATTAGCATCCACTATTCATTAAAAATGCACTTTCATAGCAAAATAGAGAGCAGAAAGCATATAACAAAGACATTTCATGCAGATTTGCTTTCCAGATGATTAAATGTCCTTGGTATTTAGGTTATATCTATTTTGTACTCTCTGTAAGTCTATTCAGAAGAAAAGACTTGATTCTGGTGGAAACTGTGGCCATAAGTCCAGGATCACTTTGCAGAAGACATAGAATGCAAAGATTGGTGGTTTACTGCTGAGAAGGTGATGATGAACCCATAAGTGAGAGCAGAGAACTATCCATGCCACTCACAAGAAAGGAAAGGAAGGCAAAGATAGACTGAATAATGAGAAACAAAAGAAAGAAACTGATAGTTCAACACAGAGAATTTAAAAAAGCCRGACAGCAAGAGATACCCTGCAGTCCCAAGGTGAAAGTAAAAGGTCCTTCCAACACTGCCAGATCAATATTCTTTCAAACCCAGAGAAGTAGAATGTTCCTCTTTACAACCAAAATGATGATGAATTCTGTGGGAAGTTTAAGAGGTATAATGCAACATTATCTTTCAAGTGATTGTTCAAGTTCACAGGTGCTTGCGATTTCTGTTACCCCCTTCAGCAGCTTTTCAGAAGCTACCAAACAAAATGGTAAGTTTGCTTCCAATAAAAGACCTTTTATAAAGAGAATCAAAAGTTTAGTCTATTACTAAAATCAGCCTGGTAGTCACAAAAAATTCTATGGTGTTCAACAAGATGCACGCTAGCTTATCAAGGAGTTGTTGAAAGTTTGTACAGTAGCAGGAAAATAGTCCAGCTATCCCAGAATCATTTACTTGCTTTGGTTAGCTGTCTAGAAAGGTAATAGCATCAGTCATTTCCTGATTATAAGGCAACTAATTTGTAAGAAATTGTACCCTGTTTCTGCTAAGAAATCAAGTTTAATCTGTTCGATATTCTAAAATATAACATGCTGGCTCCATATGGTAGAATAGATCTTCTCTCAACACAGATTTTAATGTAAAGGTGAGACTATTTTGTAACATATAATTTTTCTGAAATCCTGATGGGCACAGTTATTTATGACTGCATGCTATTATGCACTTCTCTAACAGCTAGTTTAAAAATAAAATTTCAGATAGAGATAGGCTGTTGATCAAACTGAGGCAGCCCTTGAGCACAAAATGAGGGAGGAGAGGTACTAACTTTGTTTCAGAAAACTTTCAATTTTGTAGAAAGTATCATATATATTTTTTTTTTATTTTATGAGTAGTGAAGGTGTATGGTCCTAGATGTTTTAGAAAGCTTAAAAAAAGAGAGACTCTGTACTTAGACTTCAATATTTATAGATAGGACTTCAGTTTAGGCAGCTTTACCAAATGGCTGCTTTAGTTCCATGCACTCTGCTTTAGGCATTGGGTGCAACCAACATTTAACAAACCCTAAAAATATCAGAGATGTCAATCATATGTTTGAAATTTATCAATTCCTTCATCCTTATTCACAAGGAGTAAAGTTATCCTGACACAGAATAGCAGTGAAGCACGCTCCAAGTGGGGAGGTCTGTCATAATATGTCACAGTGTTACTTCTATTCTGAAAGTGCTTTTTTTTTTTTTTTTCCTAGTCAAATGATTGCAAGAGTGTGAAGATATAGCTGGTCAGCTATTCATACAGCAGCAGGACAAGGACAAGTATTTAAAGATCTTCAGTTAGGTTTTTCTGTTAAGCTTTTCAGTGTAATTTGAAAAAACAGAGCTAAAGATACAGAGCTAGGTTTGTGGAGCAACTTTAGCAAGGCACGAGGAGTCAAGGTGCAGTCTGGGACTATAATACTTATGAGAACACCTTAGAGAAGAGGTTTTTAAAGGAAGCACCATGACCACAAGTGGTCACAAGCTTGACAGAAATGGGGGATTTCTTTTATTTTACTAGAAATGGAATCGCAAACAGAAGTGAGTTGGAAATTTCTGCTCTAAAAACTCACCAAGAGCAATAAAACTCTGTTTTCCAGATCTCTGCCCATCTGTACATTACCAATTTCAAATGAGGTACTTTGTTTTCCATTATATAAATAATTGTACTCTCTTTTTTTTGTACCAGATTGTTCTTGCTCATGCTGAGTAGTAACTATTTAAATGTCTCTATTGAAGTCAACGGCTTTATATGAGATTAAAATACCACCCAACTTCCTGCAGGTATCATGCTATGACCTAAGTATGAACATTTAAAAATAGCACTCAAATTATTATGATTCCAAACCCTTTTATGAAAAAAAAAAGTACAAGCTCTTTTTTTAATTTCTATTATGAAGATATGTTTATTAAGAAAGGGGAATAACTGATAGTGAGCATACAAAAACAGTAAAAGAGATAGTTAACCTTAAGTGTCATCAGTGTTCCACCTTCTCAAGCACAGCTAAGATTTCCAAAAAATTATTACCAGCCTGTAACATTTCTGTTAAAGAGGATGGCCATATACACAGCCCAGTGGAGTTAAATGGATGTGAAGACAATATTGTTCCTAAATATTGCTTGAATTGATGGATAGATTGGAAAAAAAGGCTATTTATGAATATGTAATTCACAGAACACACATATATTTGCAAATAAGAACCGAAGGAATAGCATAACAAAATCAGATTAATGCTTTACCAAAATACCATAAAAATTCATCAAATATATAATAATCAGTTTTATTGTTTTATATGCAGTTTTATATGCAAGAGTTTTTAAAAAGTGTCAGTTGCTAGATCTGCAAGAAAAAGTCCGTTTATTTTATGGTAGGTACAACATTACAGTAATTCTTTCGTTGTCAAAATGCACAACATAAGGGTGCAGCTGGGTTTGACCAAAGGCGCACATACCTTCGTACCTTATAGACAGAAAGGACAAGCCTGTATGGTTCCTTCTCTGAACACTCTCCTGGTCTCCAGGGATTTGCTGCTGAGGTACTTCCCGAGTAAGAGCTGGTGCTTTACTGCTTCATAGCTCCGATGGATTTCTCCTTGGGAACCTGACGGGTAGTCTGTAGCTAAACTGGCTCTTTCRGACTCTGCAGGAACTCAGTAGGAATATGTTTTTACCCCAGTTAGTTTCAATTACTCTGGGTTCCCCAGTAGAGGCCTATCAGATAAGTGCGAGATGATCTACTGACTTCTGCACATGCCTATGAACAATTGTCACCAACCCTGTGTAGGGATGATCCCGTGCCATTGCTCAATTTCTCTACTTCTTACTAACTCTCAATAAATTCCTCTTATACTCCCTAATCCATCTTCTTTTAGTATTTTTTAGTGTTTCTAATCAGTGTTCTATACTGTATACTGTATTTTGATTCTTCGTGTTTCCTCTTTTTTTTTTCCTTCCTCTTAGTTATTTGACATTTTTAGTTACTTCAATAGTGAATGAAAATGGGATTCCCTAAAAATTGTTGCCCTGACTGGAATGTTAAAGGGAAAATGTGTACAAAAGCTGTCCAAGACCTCTTGACCATTTGAAGAGTGTATTTCACTTTTCTCATCTAGAAAAAAAAGTGAGGATAATAACACTTCTGAAGAAGCTAACAGCAAAACCTTATTTGTGAGACTGATTTCACTGAACCCTGCATAGATTTCATTAGTGCCATTTAGGCGGTCAGAAATTTGCCTTAATGATTAAAGGATGTGTACAAGCAGGTGATCTTGAGAGGGTGGAAGGGAATCTTCGAATGGAAGGAAGGAGGAAAGGAGGAAGGAACTGTTCAAACTTAGTTCTTCCAAAGCAGGGTATTTCATGAGACCACAAAACACCTTCTCTAAAGACTTCTGTTATTTCTTTCCAAAATACTTCTGATTTGTCTTTTACTCTAATTCACTTGGGTTTTAAGAGTTAGTGGGCTGGCAGTTCAGATGTGAGTCCTCACTCTGGTCTCAGGTCTGAAGTGAGTCAGAGTGGGTCTATACTGCTTGTCGGGAAGGTCAGCAGCTTAGAGGTGGAGGGGGAAGTTGACACTTAATCTTAGAAGGAATTTTCCTTCTGTTGGATGTTTAGTGAAGGGAAAGGTTCAGGGCAAGATTTCCTTAAGAAAGGACTGGAAATAAATTACTGAAAAAGGAAGGTTGYAGTACTTAGGTAGAGCATTCAAAAAGAAGGTTTGGGCTTAGGGCTGAATGCAAATCCACTTGTGCTGATGACTTAAATCCTCTTTCAGATTCTCCTCCACCCCCATATCAGTTAACCTTTTATTAGTAGTGGTAACAAAGTGCCCACCTAATACCTTTCTTACCTTAATGTTTTTTTTCTAATTCTTTAGAGACAATCAGTTTTCTCCAATAACTACATACAGGAAAGAGGAAAAAATTGGCTGAGATGAGCATAAATACTTTTCTGGACCTCAGCCATTAGACTCACATTTCATGCAGTTTTGCAAGGCAGGTTCCTACCCAATTTCTGGTTCCATGGACCTGCTAGGACCTCAGTCTGCTATGTGTCTTACATGTCCCAGCCCAGTTTCCCTCGTCTTGTTTCCATATGAGTCTATACTTACTGGGGACGAGGTATGGATGTCACAAAGCTGGAATCTCCTCAGTTAACTAATTTGGCGTTTTCCCCAGCCTTTTTTGAAGTTTCAGCGGAACAAATGGGTTTTTCTGAAATGCACAGCCCCTAGAAGATTCCCAGACATTAGTTTAAAGTCTCATTTTGGCAAACATTACTGATGAATGTGGCTTGGGATGTAAGTGGTGTCTGGTAAAACCAGCCATATATTGCTAGGGTCACCTCTAATAGCAGCAACTGAGCCAGCTCTGTTAATTATCTTCCCCTTCAGTGTCACATTGAACCAAAAGTTCTCATTTTTATTTTCTTTATTCTTTGTTCCAAAGCTAAATGGGCTGTATGTATTACTGGTCCTAATCCTTCATGGAGTGAGCTAGCACAAGTTGGCATTTTCCACATGCCAGAGTAAGACAAAGATTAATTAAAAGCCCTATTATCCTCCTCCTCCTCCTCCTTCTCCTTCTTTTTTTTTTTTAATTCCCATGAATTTTAGACTAATTTTTAAATGATTCCTTTTCCAAATACAAATAAATCCCAGCATCAGACTCTCAAGCRAAAACCTCAGGAGACACCCATGTTTCAGCAATGGGCATGCCCAAGTGACAGTAGGAAATTTCCCAAGACGGCCAGTTCTCTAACAAATCCCAGACCAGTCTTGCAGAGTAGCAGAGTTCAGATAAATAAGGATGAATGCCCCAGATTCTAATTGCTTATCCAATTATAGATTGTGAATCACAGTCCATCCTGCAGGATTGCCGGGAAGAAAACAGCAGTGGAGCTGTGGGGAAATTTGAATGGAACAGTTTTCTTCGGACTCCCTGTTTTCGATATATTACAGTTTCATCCTAACATACAAAATGACACAGTATTAGTTTTTTGTGTGTTAAGATGAAACTGTAGTATATTGAAAACAGGGAGTTTAAAGAAAACTGTTCCATTCGTGACTCTCCTGAAATGGTAACCAAACCATAATGAGTAGAGCCAATGCCACCAGTAAATTTGGAATCAGGGTTTCCACAAWAAGGGCCCTCTCCCTTTAGGTGAACTGAGGAGGCAGGATAGGATGAGGAAGGAATTCAGCTTTTGCTGTCTTGGATTTTTATCACCTCCAGTATTGCCTGTAACTTTGAGGAAAATAACTTTTCCTTTGATAATTATTATTAAAGGCTCAAAGGAATAACTAGGCACCTCTTAACAGAAAAAAGGATACACATTCACATAGTGTATAATGGAAATCTCTGGCTCATAATGTTGTGGAGGTTGAACTGTAACTATATTCAACACAGAAATGCAAGAAGTTTAAATTATTACACACTGCAAGTCCTCTCCTTATGTTTTCCTTCAAGCATCAGCTTCTAGCCAAGACACTGGACTGCACAAACCTTTACTTTTACCATTTATAGCAGTTCTCATGCTCTTGGATGCTCAAAGAAATATGTGGTGGCACCATCCATCCAGCTCCCATATCCTACCTTTGACCCCCACCAGAAGTGTGGAAATGTCTCCATTCCTGATAAGACTCAGTCCAACAAGCCCAGTGCTGGGTCCGGGCTCAGCGCTGGGTCCAGATGGGTGTCACACTTCCAGCACTTCTCTAGTTGGAACCGTATGTGGACAGAGACAATACAAGATGTGGACACAGCTCTGGTGTTGGCAGGGGGCTGTTCAAGGGCCGAGCTCCAGGAGGGAATGACAGCCATACTAACCGCCATGAAAAATCCAGCACATGGTTATAAAAATCCAGACATGGCTATCATTTTTTCTATTATTTTTTGTTTTTGCAAAAAGTTTTATTCATTCACAGACTTGTTCCTTCCCATAATTCTTACTGTCCCACCATATTTGTCTTTTGCATATATGAATTGTCATCTAGCAGCATTGCCACATTATGCTCTTATTAAAAAGCTAAAAAATGTTATAATTATTTTAGAGTAGAGAACAGAAGATGTAATTCTGATCGTGCACACATTCCGTTTGTTGTAAAACTATGTACTGAACCGGATTGAATAATATAATTATCCAAGATTTGCTGCCATGTAATTATACTCTCTTGACAAAAGTCAATTTATACATCAATWTGTACTGTTTGAATAACTGTTTCAAAATAAATTATTCTATTAAAATACCCACTATAATCAGAAAGTCAGGAGTAGGAATAAAGTTAAATAAATTATTTTTTCATACTCTTTTTAATATATTTTCTCCTTTTTCTGTTGTGCAGGAAATTTTCTTGTTATTATGCTGGCTAGTCCATGGATAGAGAACACATAATTTACTTTGGCTCACATGGCCAGCAAAAGCACTATGTAGTGTTTCCTATTCTTATTCTAATTCTATCCTATTCTTCTCAGCAAGACATCGCTATAGTTGTATAGCRTATATTAGTAACTCACGGTCCTCCGTGCCCAGTTATTCAATAATTACACCAATGCACACTGTAGAACATGCAGCTTTAGGTGCACATGGGGACTGCAGGTTCTTTTTTTGTCCCCAGACACAGCATTTCCCTTATAAATTAGATGGAAAGCAGATACTATGGGAAAATCTATTCTCTTTCCATGCTGCTTGGTGGGAACTTGTGTGCCACAGGGAAGAGGGAATTGAACGTGCTGCCTCTGGGACGCTGCAGATTGCAATCATGTGGCTTGGAAAAAAAAGGGGAAAAAAAAAAAACCCAAACCCCAAACACACAGATTTTTCAATATCTATCCTCCTTTTGTATAGAAATCCCAACTTCTACATTTTTAAGCTTCCAGCTTCTTGGGAAGACAAACTGTGTCTCCTATTAATGCCCTTCTAGCTAGTTTCCTTTCTTTGTAATATTTACTTGTCTGTACAAAATTTTAGAACTGACTGTAAAGAACAGAGGAGCAATGTCACTTGGGTGATGCTGCTGTGAATAAAAACGGGTTGGCAAAGAACAACATTGATAAAATTAAAAGCAGTGCTATTAATCAGCTGACCTGGCCGTTATTAACCGCAAGTCACTTGTGAACTGGATAATCTAAGYAATTATTAAAGCATGAATGTGAATTTAGCTAATGCCCTCGTCCTCCACATCATTATCTTAGGCATAATCACCCTTTGGTCCTTGAGTGTCTTTTTCATCTGAGTGCTGAAACTCTCTGCATGCTGTTTTCCTTAATGACTGCAAGACGAGAAAAAAATCCTAGCTAATATGGATCCTATGTTTTCTACTATTCCTTTTGCATATTTGGAGATTTGTTTTGCCATTCATGAAAACTGAAGTATAAATGAATAGCTCATTATACAATAACAAGTTTGCACTGATGTGTTTTCAGTCAGATCTAAAACTAGGCTTCTAAGCCTTGGATAAGCCTAGTCTTATCTAACAAATGGAAAAAGAGGCTTTTGCAAAGGCCTTACTTACTCCTTCTCAAGGCAGTTGTTGAAGAGAGTTTGGATAAAATGCCCTCTTCTTGGGCCTGTCTCTCTTCATTGACTGTAGAAGAAGCCTCCATGAGTAGTTCAGACTAGACATGTAGCTTATAGTCATCCAAATTTAGATGTTGGATCCCATCCTAACATGTCGTGTGGACTGAGAGTGGAGATGCAAAAGTTGTGTCCTCATCCCTTACAGCGATCTGTTGTGCAAGCTAGACAAGGCACCCTTTGCAGCCTTCTCTATCTCTAGGACCTTAGTTTTTGAGTTTTTCATGGCAGTGATTCTTTCTTTAACTGTGTGTTAGTTGCTTTTRTCACTATAAGAAAAATATCCATTACAGAGTTCAGGCTCCTCTGCTCTCCTGCAGCATCCTTTCTTTATGAATTTACTTTAAGGTACAATGTTTAATTCTGGTATTGCTCATGTTTTCTGAAATCCTATAGTATAAGATAACAAAAGAGCTGCTAC
This sequence comes from Apteryx rowi, assembly GCF_003343035.1. Classification (NCBI taxonomy): domain Eukaryota; kingdom Metazoa; phylum Chordata; class Aves; order Apterygiformes; family Apterygidae; genus Apteryx; species Apteryx rowi. Next base: position 1,080,174 of record NW_020449119.1, on the reverse strand, counting down.
AACTGTAGATACACGAGTAGGACCTTGCAATTCTGTTTCAAAGTTGTTTGCATATACATGTACAGATATAATGGGTGTCTCTATGTGCGTTATTATTTTCATTGCCCTACTGATGCAGTGTTTGCAACCTTCCACCCTGTGCATAACAGAGAAGTTATACCCCATTTAAACTTAATGACAGGAGTTACCTGAAGTGCACGTCTCCCCAGACTGCTTTGTATAAAAATGAACTTCACTTTTACACTTCTTGAACTAATAATAGTAACAGCTATTCTTTGAAGCAACCTATGACATCTGTCATCTTGTCGTTATGGTCCCTTTTGTTAAAGTGTAGAGAAAAATATTAACATAACTGCTAAATTTTTATTAAAAAAAAAATCCACTTTGAAATGTGTGGCTTATATGAAGATCAAAACTTAATGGTGGGTGGGAAGAGAGTATCAATAAACTAGCTAAAATTGAAATGGTGTGACCCGCTTTGTTAAGAAGCTTCCTTTTTAACATGAGGGTTCAAAAACAGCTGCCGTATGTCTAATGACATTTGAGATGTCCTAGATTATCCCAATTGCTTTTCCAGCCCTTGCTCAAGCAATACGTGAATCTTCTGTAGGTCAGTCTCCATATCTATTTTGTTCTTATCAGTTTTGTAGATACCAGTCCATAGATACTAGTTCAGGTATCCTCGGACATTTCATGTGGCCCTTTATGCCTCTATCTGACAATAAAACTGAGCTTCTGGTGAGCTTTTTCTTACCATAGACTAGCTGCTCAGCTTAAAACTACCAAATCTCTTGTTTCCKTATGCTTGTTCTTATATTATTTACCTGTACTGAGACTCATCTAACTAAACAGAGGTGTCTACAGTGTTGTTACCCACACGAGTTAACACAGCCAGTGAAGGTTAAGGACCAATTCATCTTATGCTAAAGTAGTCACTAACAGGTAGACAAAATAATTTCAGTCTAAACCCAGTTGGCTTTAATGAGAGATTTGACAGCTCAGTTGTAGAAGTTTTATTGCAAGTGCTTGAAATCAGACGGCATGAACCCTGTTTTATAGGTAGTAACACAGCAATCTGCCCTTCTCGTTTTCAGCTGGAACAAGGAAATCAATTCAAACCTGAAAAGACCTTTCCTAAATCTTTTCTCAATTATGGATGCTCAGTGAAGTTTTATTATTTTCTGTCAAGTAGATAGTTGCTCTTAACTGGAAAGCTGACACTTTCACTCGGAATTAGGTAAGAAGTCTGCAGAAATATAATTTTTAATTATGGGCCCTTATTAATACTCTAGAGATTCAAGCTGATTGATTGTTAAATTTTGAATCTGTCTAAAGGATGTATCATTTTACATTTATGCTTAAATTATACATCAATATGTTTTCTTGTACGTACATTTATGCACATATATTTTCTATTTATACAAAATTATTTTATATTTTTCCTATATTTTTGTTCTTCCAAGCAAATATTGTCCAATAAACCAAGCCGAAACTTGTTTCAAGCTACACGATTTTAATAAAATCTGAAGATTAACGTTTTTGTCATCTATAAAATACAGGCTTTTTATTCAGAATTGAGCTACTAGAAACCCCTAAGAAAATCCCTTTTGTCATATTTAGTACCATATGAACAAAAGATTATAAATTTGAGGGGCTTTTTTCATAGACATAGTAAATCTTTTTTATGGAAAAGTTCGATAACACATCCTCAGCTCACCACTGGGCCAAAGCAGTTTGTTGTCGCCTGATTGGAGGTGTTTGGGACACTTTTTTTTTGTGCTAAGTTTTGCGTTGTTTTTCTTTCGCGTCTGTACTGAATAAATAACAATAATTTCCAAATCACCAATAAATGTCTGAAACGGATCTATTCTCCTCCAAAGCTATATTTTCAATAATTGAACAGGAATCAGTAAACCTAATGAAAATTTACAACACAAAAAGTATCTTTATCTGATAGCGGTCTTAATATCTGAAGGTTTTTTATCAAATATATCTCAYTGAGAACATTGATTACAATTTCCTTGGAGTCAGCTTTTAGATGAAACTGGACTATACCATACAAGTAACCAAGTAAAGGGATAGCAATCAAAAAAGAAAATATAAAGGACATGGTCACTATTTATAATGAAGGCTAAAGGCTACTTGATTCAAAATGGAGCATAATATGCTGGCAGCTGGTTTTCTACTAATTTTCTAAGCTATGTGTAAACTGAGTGTAATGAGGGTAATAGTGACACGTGACAAGATTTCAGTAATTTGGGRCTGGAAACATCTCAAGTAATTCTAGCCAGCTAGACTCACGAACCCCTACCCTGATGACTGTAGTGATGTCAAAAAAGTAGTAAACAGACATTTTTTAGATATTTATGACTGAGTTAGTCAACCACTCCCATTCTATCCAGTGGAGAGAAAGAGGCTCTTCAAGGGAGGTTCCTTTCTGCCCATTTCTCCAGCCTGTCGAGGTCCCTCTGAATGGCAGCATAACCCTCTGGTGTATCAAAATGGTGGGAAYGGTGGAAATCAAAAAAATGGGGATGGTGATTGAGAGCCCTGAAAAGTTAGTTGAATGGTCTTAAATGAATTTCCTTGTAGATATGTTTCAACTATAATATTATACACCAGAACTGATGGTGAATTGAAAAATAAAAGTGTGGTTACGCATGGAAAAGCTGGACTTAGGAGGAATGTGAAAGAATAGGATGAATGCTTGAATATGGATGAATGGAATATGGATGAATAGTTAATGTCACAATACTGTGGGCAATGAGAAAAGATTTTCACTTTCTTTAATTAAATATGGTTTTCATATAATTATCTCCATTATGCACAGTGGTTAGCGCTTGGATGCATTACTTTAGCAGAAACCAAAATATGCATTTATACACAGAAGAGGTCTCTTGGCCTCAGGATTGTCACACACTACCTCTCTAAGAGTTAAATGCAGTTTTACTGGCATGTAACCGATACTACCCTGATAAACAGCTGCTTCCATTACGTACTGACAGATAAGACTGCAAGTCTTTACCTAGTTTTACAGACAGGGACATCAATGCCACCTCCGTCAGCCCTGAGAGGACTCCCCGTCCCATGGAACCTGTCCTACTGAGCAATAGACAGGGGTTGAAAGGTAAATTATATAGTGTTTTACTCTGTCACCTGTTTGGTGGCACAACCTGGTGTAGGAGACATAACAGAGCTATTATGGATGCACCTACTTCYGTGCTGCATGTGTATGTGTATGCGTGCTGGGAAGGTTACCCAAATATYCATGGATCAGCCATGAGATAGGAATGTGATCTGCATTTTAGAGAGCAAGGTATGGGCAAAGGCAGAGGGATATATCTCCTTTGCTCTCCAGCCAGACTTGTTGCAAGTATGTTTAGTGAGAAATATTTTTTTCTTGGGTTTTATAGTCTTGACACACTAATAAACAAATTTATGGTAAACAAGAAGGAACTTTTCCACTAGTTTCTTGAGCCATCCCCAAACACAGCCGGGTGGGAGTTAACGTCCTCTGTGTGGATGGTGCAGTCCCTGTGCTCTGCCTCCATGCAGTTCACAGCTCATTTCTGTTTGTTTGCCCTTACTTGAAAGAGTGAGGAAATCTCATTTGATTCCTGATGGATGGCCATGTAATTTTCGAATAACCAGCATGGTGCATTTGTGTAATGYCCTCATCAATTTAAATACAAGAAGATATACAGTAAGCCAAGACATGTACCTACCAGCCATTGAAGAACTAACTACTGGAGCAGTGGCAAAGATTAAAAGCAGATTTAAAGATGTGGACTTTTATTTGTGTTACTCGGGGGCTTAACTGTGCAAGAATTAATGTAAAATCCTCACAATTTTTGGTTTAGACCATGCAATGCTTACTCATGTTGACAAAAATTTATTTGCATTAGTTGTTCAGGAGGAAATTAGCCTTATGAATATAATTTGGTAAGATTCTTTGTGAGGAAGATGCTGATCCTTACTCACTTCAGCTGTCACTTTATATACAATGACGTGAGTTGAAATGCTTGTAGGGTAAGCTGCTGTTTAATGAGGGTAAGAGATTTCTGGTAGCAAATTGCAATCCTTCTGAAGTGTGACAGTGTTTTGCTGTGTTTTCAGATAACAGTATTATTCTGGGTTACTGTACTTTGATGTCATCGACCCTTTATTTTTGTGCACTACAGAGGTGTGAACCTCAGAGGGTGGAGATATCAAAATGTCCGTGCCCAATCAGCCTGAGCTTTCTGCTCACCCAGTTATCGGCGATATCAATTAGGGCCATTTGTGATGGTGCTTTTCTTGTGACAGGGATCTTGCTTCTTTACAGTTGATCGTTATACAGGACTTATGAACATCAAGCTTTGTTCTGGGCCTGGGTTTTAAAGAGACACCCCAGCCCTGATTTTGTCTTGCTTGGCCCTACCGCAGTTGGGTCCTGGTGATGGAATTGTATTTTAATTGATTGCCATTATTAGTAATAATAATAGTTTTATGCAATCATAAATATCCAATTTGACTTTTAATGAGTCACTAATCTGGCAGTTGGTCTGTGCAGCCTAGCCTCTGATCCCTGGATGGCTGTATTTCATTTCAAAATCATGGAGAAGAAAATCATAGATGCTTCCCTAATAAGCTTCCTGCTGTTTACTCCCAAATTAAATTTTTCATTTTCAAGGAGAAGTACACATTTTAGGTTTCACATCTTCTGTAACTGTCTATCTTTGCGATAAAGACACAACATTATTGTCATATCCCTTAAATAAATATTGTCTATTTGCTTCAAGCTACTAACATATCCCTGGACTATTCATTTTAATAAATGTTATCAGTGACAACAATAACGGGGAAAGAAACTGAAATTCATTACCTCTTTGGATGTCAATGGAGCTGGTTAAAAATACAAAGCAATCATTTTACAAAAAAAAAAGACATTTGTTTTTAATCAGAAATGAGTGAAAAAAATCAACAACTATAATAAAAAGGAAATTTTGTGTGAGATTAAAAAAAATAAGTATCATGGAAAATAAGTTTGAAAGAGTTATTGAGTATTCATGTAGTCAATTGCAAGGGAATAGAGTATTCCCCTGCACCCTGGAGGATCTGTGCTACTTAAACCATTCCGTTTGAAGTTTAATTTGACTTTTCTTTTAATTCATGCTGGATTTTGCACACAAACACATATTTTAATGAAGAGAAGTGTGAGGACAGTCCCACTCCAAATTAAAAAAAAATAAAAAAAAWTCCAATAAACATTATTGAAACTCTTTCCCTGTCCTTTAAAAAAGAAAAAGAAAAAAAAAGAAAAAGGGAAAGAACTCTCATCAGGTTTTCCACATGTCCATGAGAAGTTTCTATTTTAACTATAATAGCATTTTTTGATGAGAAAAATTCAGTCTAAGAGTTTACTTATTGGATTTAATTATCTCTGTGTTTGTGGCAGGGATGCTTTCATCTTTTCCAAATAACCATAAAAATAAAAATAAAAAAAATCAACCAACCAACCAACCAAACAATCAAACAAAAAGAAAAAAAAAAGGAGAGATGAAGAAGAATAAGAAGAGTTGGACTTTTAAATTCATAGAGAGCAAAACTTGTAATTATCACAGCTCACTTACTGTTTCAGGATAACACCTGCCTCTTAGTTTTTTTACAGGTTGATAACATTATGGTATGTTTTATAAAAACTGTCTTTCACGGTTAGTTTAATTGTACTGTGCTAAAAGATCACTTTGGTACTATTTTGAGTAGCACCTAGATGGGTCTGTAGCTAGATCTTCCTCCAGCTCTCCAGGGCCTGATCCTGTGATAGACCTGAACACCAGAAGGCAAGAAGTCTGCTTCTCCCCAAGCTCCATGATCCTTTCTCCAACAGKGTCTTTTCATCTTGAGGGAGGAAAAAATCCTCCTTTTCAAAACCATCTCCATCGCTTCCTCAGGACTGCTGTGAGCTCCGTAATGTGGCCAGTTGAGACAGGTGGAGAAGGTGTTGGGTCAGTTTACAGTTGTGTCAGACGCCCACGTCCCTCTGCCTTTTCTGAGGGACTCTCTGGGCTGTTGAATTCTGTGAAAATGTCTCCCTCTGGGATATAGACTATTTTTGCCCTGCCAAAATTAAGCCCGTTGGGGAGACACTTTTGCAAACAAAACCACCACTAGKGATAATGAATCCTGACAAGGGTTGGCCAGTTTTAAGGTTCTGAATCTACACACAGAACTCAGAAGAAGCAGCCTGCTTATTTTGTATAAAAGGTCTCCAGAATTAAAACAACTGKTTTTTTTTCTTCATGTTTAAACCCAAAGTGTTCTCCCTTAGGTATGCTCCTTGTTTATCACACATCATGTGGAATGAGCAGACAGGGCCTGCTATCTAGAGGGAGGCAAACCTAAATTTCACATTTCCATGTGCAAATGTGCAGAGCAGCCCCTCTGCGACACTTCGGCTAAGCCTTTACTCTGCGTCGTATTAAGAGTTAAGCAATGTTGCCGTTTAAACACAATAATGTTAAATCTCCCTCAAACCAACAGTCGGAAACACAAAATGCTCAAAATAAAGTGAATGCTCAAAAGAGGGAATGACGGCTGAAAGAGTTGATTCTTTCCTTTAAAGGGGCTGCTGCTCTTCTGGGTGAAGATAGTTAGACCAACGTTGTGCCAGACACTTCGAATGAATTCCCGTGGATGGACAGGGTGGTCAATCTAAAAGTACCTGCTTGCTGTTACCGAGCTGTTTGGCGAATTTGAGCACGTGGCAGTGGCTCGGTGTATTTTCCATACTGTTCTCCTCCCTGTCGCTTCACCCCGTAAGCTCTTCGGACAAGAGGCAGCCTCTAACCATGTGTATGTGTGGAGCACCACGTGATGCGAGGTTAATCCTGGCCCATGGCCTTGTTGGAATATAAATAACAAACAAATAGATGGACTGGATGAGTTAGAGCAGCAGGACTGGGTCCAATGCATATTTCTTTCTTTCTGAGCTCATGTTTCAATATTAATTGAGTTTATCTGACAGAATGATCTACAGGAGACATAGGTTCGATGTAACCTTTATGTTCACGATCTTTTAGCAACAGCAGGCATGACTTCAGAAGGCAACAATTCCGGAAGGAAATTTATTTCTGCTTTGTGATTGTTGTGGACCAGCTGATTGATATTTCGAAGTCTGTTAATAATTTATTCTGGCCAGAGTAAAATGTTAAAATATACAGGCCCAGAATTGTTCCTATTCTTAAATGAAAAAAAGTCATCAGTTGCTTGCTTTTTTTAGTGCCATTCACTGTTACTACCAAAACAGGGGGGTTGTGTGTGTGTAATTTATTGACCTAGGACAGCTCAGAAGAGATGCAGCATCTGGTTGCTCAATGAAGTCTTGCATTTCACCCAATTTTCCGGGTGGGTTGGCTAGAAAATATAAATCTAAACTTGATAAATACCAACCACTGTTTCTTGTGTATGAGAAATTAATTTCCCAGCTCCGCTGTAAGACTGCACAGCAATCAAGTGCACACACAAGCAGCAAAAATAGCATTGGTTCGCTGTCTTGTCCTGGCAGCAGCAACACTCACCTCTAACTGTTCTGTCTCAGATTTCATTTGAGAAATATGCAAATGCAAGGTTGTTAAAGTAACTGATTGCAGAAATATGGAATAAGTAGGGAGGTTAGCCCTGCTGTCCTGGCGAAATTCCAGTTCAGGTAATTACGCTCTACCTACCTAAATTCTCTTGTTGCTGTACTTTTTAACTGACACTTAAACTACAGGGCAAGATTCTTCACAAATATTTCTTTGGCTTCTAAGCACAGCCTTGCTTTGTACGTGCTTTATCTCCTGACTGATTCCCTTCTATAAATAAAAGGACACAYGGAGTTTTGCTCACATAAATATCTTCTTAAATTTACAAAAATTATGGTGAAGAAATCCTTGTAGGTCTACTTGTGCCAACTTTGAGATCTTCTAGACCTTGAAGAAAGGAAAGACTGTGATGTGAATTTTCTGAGGGAATATCTAGCTTCCTCTCATCAGACATCGTAATAGGGAAATATTTTCGTTTTTCTGCATGAGTAAACAGGTACAAGGCAGCTGTAATAACTGCACTGACTAACTGGGGGGAAGTTTTAGGATTCATGATTTAATAAGGTGCTGGTTTGGTGCAGATATAGAAAAGGAAGAGTGTTTTGATGCTGCCATTGAACCAGTTTTGTCTGAACTGAAGGGATAGACTCTCATATTTTGAAGCCAGGTGAGGGAAGTTTTATTCTCTCTTCCCAAAATGCATCGATAAGAGAGGGATTTATCTTGTAATTAAGYCTGCTTGCAGGTACAGATTTGTTTTAAAATCCTGCCTCCTAACTCCATTCTTAACAATTTCCGATCATAGATTGAGTGACCCAGATCATTTACATTTTATTGCAGTATTACGAAGCTGGTGAAAGGATCTATTTTAATGAAGGGTATTTTAAAAGTAATAAATCAGAGAAAAATATGTTTGAATATGTTCATAGATTGATCTTTAGCCTTTCAACTATTTGAAACTCAGTTCCTCCCGCTGCTGGTATAAGCATGAAAATTATATTGGCCATGTCACATTAAACAGCTCATACTTGGACTCTAAATAACATGCAGTCATGAGAACATCGATCATATAAAGACTTTAGTTTCATTTCACACATTAAGGACCAGATTCATCACACTTTACCCTAGGCATTGACCTGAATGCCCATGTTGGGATCATAGTCAATGGAGAGAGGCTCTATCTCCTCTATTTAGGAAACACTGTGTGTTTAAAACTCAATGGCAATCTCTCCTGGGAAGCTGCTTAGCCCTGGACCCTGTTCTTTGACCTCAGTGTCCCCTTGACACTTGCGTTTCCACCTGCAGGAGTGCTCAGAGCTGTCCTTATGCCTGAGCCCAGCACCATTCTGCCGAGCCTCAACACCACTTTCAAACTTCCCCTGTGTTATTACAGCCATTAAAAAGATGCTTAAGTATATTAGGCTCCCTGGTTTGTAAAGCAAATCACATTCTGAGTCCTTTGCAGATTTAGAGTCCCTTATACAAACAACCTGTAATGTGCAATTGTAATAACAACAGTTTTATTTTGTCTTTGCAAATAACGTTACTGTCAGGAGTCATTATTTAAGAACACTTCTGAAGATAGGGGTAATTGTATAAACTTTCCTTTAATTTCTGTAATTTCCATGTTGTATTTCGCTCTCCTTTATTTTTTCCACAGAGACATGATAAAGTACAGTAAAATGAGGCTTGAGGTTTTGAGTTGGAGTGAAGTTGCAATAAAACCTATTTTCTGTGGCTTCATTTTTATTTACCAAAGCAATCATCTTTCTTATTGCTGGTAGATATTTTACAGTTGACCTACTTAATCTCTAAACCTCCTAATTCCAACAAAATCAACTTTTCACATTATAATATAGAACTGCAATAAATATGAGAACTAATTGGCTTGAAATAATGCATTAGGAATATACTACTGGGTCATTAATCGGTGTCTGAGTTTCTAGAAATGCAAAAAAAAAAAATACTCTGCTGACTTGTAAACCACATATGAATAATAAATAGAATGGAGACTTGGCTGCTAAGATAAAACTATCATGCACTTGCCAACCTGACATTTAAAGAATATGTCAACAGTTTAAAAGCTTCCCATATACCAGTGAGATATTTATTCCATCAGGACTATATTAGAATCTCAGATTGCTGACACATTTCTGATTATGTTAGCCCTCTGCAGGTTCCTGTTTATTATTTTAATCACTTTAGAGCAAAGTAAGCCTGTTCTTTGCATTTGGTAAAGACTCTGCATTTTATAAGGGGTATTTTTCCCTTCCAGATTTGCGGTAGCTGTTTGTTGGATTTTTAGTAATCTGGTTTGTGTCTCAACAGAAATTAACATACTAAAGAAGATTAGGAGATTTTTCTGTTTCTGAAATTTTGATTTTTTCTGTGCTACACTCAAATTCCTTGTCACATACAGGTGACCCCAAAGCCTTAGGTAACAAGAAGATGGGTAATTTTTTGTTATCTTGCTGCATAGTTTGTAAGTGAAGCAATACATTTCTAGCTCTTCTCGCTTCCTAAAAGTCAATGCAGTCAGATATCCATAATGTCCTGCCTTGTGCTGTTCAAGTTATTTTGCATGTCAAAAAAATTGGGGGAGTGTGTTCAAGCTGCTCTACTATTTCTTTTCTTCTTAAATTCCTCATTGCCATTCTTTCCTATTTTTTTCTTCGCTTCACCATATTATTTTATTATTTATTATTTATTATTTATTATTATTATTTTATTTATTATTTATTATTTTTTAAATCTGGAGTATTTTGCATTACTTCTATAGAACTATATTGATTAATGAATCTAAGCAAAACTTTAACTTTTTTTTTTTTTTTTAGCTTCCAGTGCGTTTCAGAGATCTTACAGGATTTTGCACTTTGAAGGATAATTCTACTGGCCTTTACCAAAATTAGGGGTCACATTGTGCCTGGCAGTAGTTTCAGTCCTTATGTCTACAAGTTATAATCCAAACAGTGAAAACAATCAGAGTGAGATCAAAAAAGAGGCGGAAATGAAATTTATAAGGCTGTAAAATAGCTCAGTGGGTCTGTCTCTGTGTTACTGGGCACAGGAACGCTTCCGATTTCCTATGCACGGCCAGCAGACACAAACCTTGGATGCGTACCATCCCCACCTGTTTCTATGGAAATAAAACCAAGTACCTGAAGGTAGGAGAGATGAGAATTCACTGGACTCCGGGCAGATGCCCAAACTGGAAAACCGTGCCATTAGGATGCTGGGAAATGCACTAGCATAAAGGTACAAACATAATTTAAGAGACTTGGAAAGAGGAACTAAATACCGCAACTGATTCCCAGGGCTCAAGATTCTCAAGGAAGTGACTGATCAGATGTCTTTAATTTAGTTTCTAAAAAGCCTGGTTAAATGACAGTAAGCAATTAATAGCTTTATAAATACCAGTTCTTATGTTCACAGGCACTGGAATCTGGATGGCTCATTCAGCCCTTCTTCAGCACTGCTATAAAGCAACAAATTTTACTGACATAACTGTGCTTGGAAAATCACTATTATTTTCTTGTACTATGATAGCACCAACATTGCAGTAATAATTGGCATGACATATAATAAAGCACAATCTGAGAGCGCAGTCTAAGGCTTAGGAAGTGTCAAGGTTGTAGGACAAAACGTAGCACAAGTTCTTTTGTAAAATAAGTTTTAGTTGTCCTAACTGACTTTCCACCTACCATCAATAGTTGGTAGTTTCTTGGCATTGCACCCAGAGTGGTAGCTTGAAAATATTTGAAAGAAAAGAAAGCAGCAGCCTTACACGTCAGTTTAAGGGACTTGCTGCATGTTTAAGTGATAGCAGAGAAGGAAACAAAAGAAAGAAAAATGAGGACATCGTTAAGGAGGAATATATATGGGATCTATCCACTAACTGTGTCAATCAGATGGATTTTCTGTGCCTTCAACATGCATGAATCAGGTTCTCAAAGGYGAGACAGAACATGTGTCCATGAAGTAAAGGCTTGTAAAGACCTTGAAAATGAAGGAAAGAAAGCAGCATGCATTTCCAGGAATAGCAAACTGCCTCAAAATCAGCAGGAGATATTAAAAGGAAAAGAAAAAGGAATTGAACTTCAATGTACRTAACAAAGCAGTATATGTTCCTGAAGAACCTTCCTTCTAGAAGACGCTGAAGATTTTATACACAAATTTGGCACTAATCTTCGTTCCCTTCTATATTTGAGCTCCCCAAATGGTATATCCTAGAGATACCCAAAATAACAAAGGAAAGAAAATTCAGACGAGATTTTGGAATAAGATGAGAACAATGAAGATAAACAGGAGAACGTGTTAAAACATTTAAAATTCATGTAGGTTGTTATAAGCTCACAGGGACTGACATTTGGTTGATACCCTTAGGTGGCTCTTTGTTGAGACAATGTTACTCCACCGGATTTTACCGGACCATCCAAATAACTCACTTGATTTTAACACTGAACAATTTAACGAAAATACAAGAAAAGATCTTTTTCATTTTTTAACCCAGGATTTTTTCACCCTTAATGCGATTCAACTGAAACAAAATAAAACAAAACAAAACAAAACAACCTCTATAGGTGACAGGGACTGATACAGACTCTTTCAATATTGGAATTTGTGCTTTCCTAGAATAAAGTAGATAAATACTGTTCACACTGAATTTTTCATAAAACCACCATATCTCCAAAATGGACAGAAGAGATACACTCATGCTAGAGTAAATGAGAGAAGTGTTCATCTCTGATCTCCGGCTTTGTAAAGTATAAAAAAAACAAGCAAGAAAGGAAAAATAAAGCACAAGCATTAGTAGCTTAATGGATGGTCTATATTAAGCTTTGGAGTTCTTTTTCCTCAACCCAAATCTATTTTTCATCTGAAAAATTCTGTACAGTCAGGCAGGTCATCCATCACTGAAACACTTATCAGACGTAAAGCAATTAGAGAGTAGCTGTTGTCCTGAAATAATGAAGGACTGATTGTATGCATCTATAGCTGAATAATGAAATATAAAAGGAAGAGACATTGGAAAAGAAAAGTGGATGGGGAAAAAAGTTTCCTACTACAGCTCAAAACTAGGTCTTTGGCCTGTAGACAGTTACTGTAGGAAAGCAAAAGGAGGACTGTATGTCATTGTAACTTTGCTTTCTTGACTTCCATGTTATGGGGCCGCATATATACACTATATATATAAACACACACACACTATATATGTATATGTACTATACTCCCAAAGGATTTCTTATTATTGGCTGCCCATATTGGTTCTTCAGCTGCCTGTGCAATTTGAACCTGCATATATAAATACACATATATACAATATATATTCAAATAGACTTCATTAGTAGTACAGCTAAAGTTCTGGAAACAAGTGACCTCCTTGTCAGCTTACAAATTACTCCTTCAAACAGTATTTACTGTGACACCTACAAAAATAATCTAATAACTTAATGGTGAGCCACCTGAGGAGCTGAGAAATCCAGCTATGACAGTGACAAACACTGTCTCATTGTTCTTTTAGGTCCTCTCCACTCCCTGTCTTCCTTTGCCCCTTCTTGTTCTGCTTTGATTYAAACTTTGGGGTTTGTGGGKTTTTTTTGTTGTTGTTGTTGTTGTTTTGAAAAAGAAGGTATCCTGGTACCAGATTGACCCTTCTGGACCAATGACTTCCAAATAATGGCACRGAGATTTTTCTTTGAGAATTCCTTTCCTCCTTATAGACCCAAAGGAATCCAGATATTTTTGAATATTAATGAGAAAAGATCCTCCAGAAATATCAACATTTGGTCAGCCATCACTACTGATTAGGTACTGATTAAAAAAAATAAAAATAAATAAAAAAAAGACTTATGTGACAGTAAAGGGAAATGTTTATTAAGGAGGTGGACAGTTTGTATTAAGATGAAATAAGGATGACTGTTACCAGCTATGATTCACAATGACTAGCTTAAGAAAAAGAACATCAGTAAATAAACTGAAATATTAAGTTCAGGGGATGAATAGTACTGGTTCCATTGATTTCTATTTAAGGTCTTTCGCCTTAAGTACAAGCGCAGTGCATATTTCCGCATTCCCTGCACAATGATCAGTATAACTGCGCTGAATTATCCATAAATAAAAATGTGACAACACAGTCTTGCTCCTGTTTTAGATATATCAGCTTAGAAGCAAATGCTCCTGCTTCTGTCATTTTCTGCCATGTCTTGTAAGATGCACATTCACTGAACATTAAACAGCAGTCGCTCTTTGATGGGAACACGTGCTGACCACCCATCTGTGATTTCGGCATGGGAGGACAGGCATTGTCTTACAAGGGAATAATGCAAAGAACTTAAACCTGGAACAKCTTGACCAGATGTTTCAGTATTTGGCCTCTCATTAAATTTTATAGGCTGATGGTGTCCAACATACTACAGAGCATCTGGATTTGTGTCCCTCCAGTCTTCTACATTTGGCAGCTATATACAAAATAGACAAAAAATAGTTAAATATACAAAACAGATTTAATTGTCATGAATGCTGAATGAAGACAGGTCCACACTACAGAGAAGGACACCTATTCCAGATACATATAGCTGTTTGTGAGGACATTAAATGCCTAACTTAGGTCTATAGGTGCTTTCGGTGTCTTGGCAATGATGCTAGAAAGGGCCTATTTTTTGTTTGTTTGTTTGTTTATTTGTTTTGAAGTGATACAGACAGATTTTTTCTTGGGGCCTTGGAGGCTTTACCCTCCTCCACAYCTCCTGTCAGCTGCTGGGAACCCCGCTGCTTTTGAAAGGATTTACTTCCTTGGTTCTCTTGTGGCTGGTGAGTACCTTAATGCATTATTGATATAAAATAAAAACACATGATTAAATCAGTTCAGGATCAAATCATAGATCTTGTCAGCCCTTCCCATTTATATTGCAGTTTTATACTGCACTGGGTCTTCATTGATAGTGTGTTGGTTGCTTTTTTCATAAGTAAGTTGGTTTGTTCTTCATAAGAATTTAAGGTCTCCCAGTTGAGAGCTTGGACTGAGGATGGTGGCCACTGCTCTCAGTGGTTACTACAGAGATCGGGATCAAAGAATTCTGAATGCAGCATCTGACTTTTCTAATGACCAGTGGAGTAAAGTGGGAAAGCTATGTCACTTATTTATACTTAAAAAGTACAAAGGAAAAGTATAAAAGTACAAAAAAAGGGAAGATTATATTAATACTGGTTTGATTATTCTTATCCTAATGTTCTGCAGAAAGGAAAGAATAATTTGTTCACTAGGATTTCTGGTCAGAAGGACTATCTAAGAGGTTAAAGAAATGGCTTGTAAACATAGTGACCTGGAACCTGCCAAAAAGTGAATGAAATGGGGTTTAGTAAGGCTGGAGATGCCATGTAACGTACCCAGCCATCACTTGCAAAACAGAGACTCAAAAGCAATCTTAACATCTGTGCAGCAGAGTAACCAGAATAAACATCAGCTGAACAGACTAGGTGGCAACTGTAGCTCCAGAGCTCAAACTCAGTAAACATGCTTGTCAGGTGAGACCTTCCATCACTGTGAAGTGATCAGAAACACCACCAAACAGAGAGGCTAATTTGTCCTTTCCTCCTGCCATGTGTTTTTTTTTTTTTTTTTCAAGC